>NC_037677.1:25070826-25227796 GCF_003255815.1 Theropithecus gelada | reverse complement strand
GATTCAACTTCTTCCTGGTTTAGTCTTGGGAGAGTGTAAGTGTCCAGGAAATTATCCATTTCTTCTAGGTTTTCTAGTTTATTTGCGTAGTGGAGTTTATAGTATTCTCTGATGGTAGTTTGTATTTCTGTGGGGTCAGTGGTGATATCCCCTTTATCATTTTTTATTGCATCTATTTGATTCTTCTCTCTTTTCTCTTTATTAAGTCTTCCTAGCAGTCTATCAATTTTGTTGATCTTTTCAAAAAACCAGCTCCTGGATTCATTGATTTTTTGGAGGGTTTTTTGTGTCTCTATCTCCTTCAGTTCTGCTCTGATCTTAGTTATTTCTTGCCTTCTGCTAGCTTTTGAATGTGTTTGCTCTTGCTTCTCTAGTTCTTTTAGTTGTGATGTTAGGGTGTCAATTTTAGATCTTTCCTGCTTTCTCTTGTGGGCATTTAGTGCTATAAATTTCCCTCTACACACTGCTTTAAATGTGTCCCAGAGATTCTGGTATGTTGTATCTTTGTTCGCATTGGTTTCAAAGAACATCTTTATTTCTGCCTTCATTTTGTTATGTACCCAGTAGTCATTCAGGAGCAGGTTATTTAGTTTGCATGTAGTTGAGCGGTTTTGATTGAGTTTCTCAGTTCTGAGTCCTAGTTTGATTGCACTGTGCTCTGAGAGACAGTTTGTTATAATTTCTGTTCTTTTACATTTGCTGAGGAGTGCTTTACTTCCAACTATGTGGCCAATTTTGGAATAAGTGCAATGTGGTGCTGAAAAGAATGTATATTCTGTTGATTTGGCGTGGAGAGTTCTGTAGATGTCTATTAAGTCTGCTCGGTGCAGAGTTGAGTTCAATTCCTGGATATCCTTGCTGACTTTCTGTCTCGTTGATCTGTCTAATGTGGACAGTGGGGTGTTAAAGTCTCCCATTATTATTGTATGGGAGTCTAAGTCTCTTTGTAATTCTCTAAGGACATGCTTTATGAATCTGGGTGCTCCTGTATTGGGTGCATATATATTTAGAATAGTTAGCTCTTCCTGATGAATTGATCCCTTTACCATTATGTAATGGCCCTCTTTGTCTCTTTTGATCTTTGATGGTTTAAAGTCTGTTTTATCAGAGACTAGGATTGCAACCCCTGCTTTTTTTTGTTTTCCATTTGCTTGGTAGATCTTCCTCCATCCCTTTATTTTGAGCCTGTGTGTGTCTCTGCATGTGAGATGGGTCTCCTGAATACAGCAAACTGATGGGTCTTGACTCTATCCAGTTTGCCAGTCTGTGTCTTTTAATTGGACCATTTAGTCTATTTACATTTAAGGTTAATATTGTTATGTGTGAACTTGATCCTGTCATTAGGATATTAGCTAGTTATTTTGCTTGTTAGTTGATGCAGTTTCTTCCTAGCATCGATGGACTTTACATTTTGGCATGTTTTTGCAATGGCTGTTGTTCCTTTCCATGTTTAGTGCTTCCTTCAGGATCTCTTGTAGGACAGACCTGGTGGTGACAAAATCTCTAAGCATTTGCTTATCTGTAAAGGATTTTCTTTCTCCTTCACTTATGAAACTTAGTTTGGCTGGATATGAAATTCTGGGTTGAAAATTCTTTTCTTTAAGAATGTTATATATTGGCCCCCACTCTCTTCTGGCTTGTAGAGTTTCTGCTGAGAGATCTGCTGTTAGTCTGATGGGCTTCCCTTTGTGGGTAACCCAACCTTTCTCTCTGACTGCCCTTAACATTTTTTCCTTCATTTTAACTTTGGTGAATCTGACAATTATGTGTCTTGGAGTTGCTCTTCTTGAGGAATATCTTTGTGGCATTCTCTGTATTTCCTGAATTTGAATGTTGGCCTGCCTTACTGGGTTGGGGAAGTTCTCCTGGATGATATCCTGCAGAGTGTTTTCCAACTTGGTTCCATTTTCCCCCTCACTTTCAGGCACCCCAATCAGACGTAGATTTGGTCTTTTCACATAATCCCATATTTCTTGGAGGTTTTGTTCATTTCTTTTTACTCTTTTTTCTCTACACTTCTCGCTTCATTTCATTCATTTGATCTTCAATTGCTGGTACTCTTTCTTTCAGTTGATTGAGTCGGTTACTGAAGCTTGTGCATTTGTCATGTAGTTCTCGTGTTATGGTTTTCATCTCTATCAGTTCTTTTAAGGACTTCTCTACATTGGTTATTCTAGTTAGCCATTCGTCACATGTTTTTTCAAGGTTTTTAGTTTCTTTGTGCTGGTTATGTAGTTCCTTCTTTAGTTCTGAGAAGTTTGATTGACTGAAGCCTTCTTCTCTCAACTTGTCAAAGTCATTCTCCATTCAGCTTTGTTCCATTGTTGGCAATGAGCTGTGTTCCTTTGGAAGGGGAGATGCACTCTGATTTTTTGAATTTCCAGCTTTTCTGCACTGCTTTTTCCCCGTCTTTGTGGTTTTCTCTGCCTCTGGTCTTTGATGATGGTGATGTACTGATGGGGTTTTGGTGTGGTTGTCCTTTCTGTTTGTTAGTTTTCCTTCTAACAGTCAAGACCCTCAGCTGCAGGTCTGTTGGAATTTGCTTGAGGTCGACTCCAGACCCTGTTTGCCTAGGTATCAGCAGTGGAGGCTGCAGAAGATAGAATATTGCTGAACAGCGAGTGTTGCTGTCTGATTCTTGCTCTGGAAGCTTCGTCTCAGGGGTGTACCCAGCCATGTGAGGTGTGAGGTGTCAGTCTGCACCTAGCAGGGGATGTCTCCCAGTTAGGCTACTCAGGGGTCAGGGACTCACTTGAGCAGGCAGTCTGTCTGTTCTCGGATCTCAGCCTCCATGCTGGGAGAACCACTGCTTTCTTCAAAGCTGTCAGACAGGGACTTTTACATCTGCAGAGGTTTCTGCTACTTTTTGTTTAGCTATGCCCTGTTCCTGGAGGTGGAGTCTACAGAGGGAGGCAGGCCTCCTTGAACTGTGGTGGGCTCCACCCAATTGGAGCTTTCTGGCGGCTTTGTTTACCTACTTAAGCCTCAGCAATGGTGGGCGCCACTCCCCTAGCCTCACTGTCGCCTTGCAGTTAGATCTCAGACTGCTGTGCTAGCAATGAGGGAGGCTCTGTGGGCGTGGGACCCTCTGGGCCAGGTGTGGGATATAATCTGGTGTGGCATTTGCTAAGATGCTTGGTAAAGCGCAGTGTTAGAGTGGGAGTTACCCGATTCTCCAGGTGTCTCAATTTCCTTTGGCTAGGAAAAGGAATTCCCTTCCCCCTTGCACTTCCCAGGTGAGGTGATGCCTCACCCTGCTTCAGCTCTGGCTGGTCAGGCTGCATCCGCGGACCAGCACCAACTGTCCGACATGCCCCAGTGAGATGAACCCAGTACCTCAGTTGAAAATGCAGAAATCACCCATCTTCTGTGTCACTCAAGCTGGGAGCTGGAGGCTGGAGCTGTTCCTATTTGGCCATCTTGGTTGTGCCCCCCAGAAGTTCTAAATTTTAATCAAGTTCAGTTTATCAACTCTTATATGTTGTGTTTTCAATGTCATAAGAAATGATTAATTCCTGATCAAAATTAATTATGCCTATATTTTCTTCTGTGAGATTTGTAGTTTTAGGTTTTACATGTAGGTCTATGATCAATTCTGCATTTTTTAAAATACGGTGTGAGGTATGAATGAAAGTCCTTTTTCTGCATGTGGATATCCAATTGTTCCAGGATTGTTTGTTGAAAAGGCTGCCTTCTCTCCATAGAATTGCCTTTGGTCTTTGTCAAATCAATTGAAGACAAATCTGTGGTTCTATCCTGGATTTCTTTCTGTCCCATTGCTCTATTTGTCTGTCTTTACATCAATGCCACACTCTTGTTTCCTGTAGCTTTGTAATGAAAGTTGTTTTGGCAATTCTAGGTCTTTTGAATCTCTATATGAATTTTTAGAATGTGTCAATTTATCTGATAAAGTCTGCTGGAATTTTTATCGGGATTATGTTGAATCTATAGATGAGTTTGGGGTGAGTTGACATCTTAACCTCTTAGGTCTCTTGACTCATAAACAAGAGGTGTATCTCCATTTATTTAGATGCTCTTTAATTTCTCTTAGCAATGTTTTCATAGTTTTTAGTGTATAGGACTTTCATAGTTTTCATCAGATTTATCCCTAAGTATTTCATATGTACTGATGTTGTTATAAATGGTATTTCTAAAAGTTCAGCTAATTTCTAATTGTATTTAGAAATACAATCTATGGCTGGGCACAGTGGCTCATGCCTGCAATCCCAGCACTTTGGGAGGCCGAGGCGGGCAGAGCGTTTGAGGTCAGGAGCTCGAGACCAGCCAGCAAACATGATGAAACCCTGTCTCTACTAAAAATAGAAAAATTAGCTGGGCATGGTGGTGCATGCCTGTAATCCTAGCTACTTGGGAGGCTGAGGCAGGAGAATCGTTTGAACCTGGGAGGCGGAGATTCCAGTGAGCCGAGATCACACCACTGCACTCCAGCCTGGCGACAGAGCAAGACTCCATCTCAAAATAAATAAATAAAATAAAATAAATACAATCTATGTTTGTATATCAACTTTTTATCCTGCAACCATGCTAATTACATTTATTAGTTCTAACAATATTTTGTAGATCTGTTACATTTTCTACATAGTCAAGTATGTTTTCAAATAAAGGCTCTTTTTACGTCTTCCTTTCCAATCCAGATGGTGTTTTTCCTCTTATCTCATTGCAATGATTAGAGCCCTCAACACATTGGAAAGTAGAAGTGGTACAAGTGAGCATTCCTCTCTTGTTCCTGATTTAAGGGAGAAGGTATGCAGTGTTTCATCATTAAATATGATGTTGACTGTAAGTTTTTTCATAATGTTCTTTATCAGATTGAAGATATTCCCTTATATTTCTAGTTTGCTGAGATATTTTACAGGAATGGATGTTGAATTCTTCCAAATAACTTTTTAATATCTCTTAAAATAATCATACGGTTTTTCTTTAATTTGTTAATACAGTAAATTATATTTTTTAATGTTAAACCAACCTTGTATTTTTGGGATAAACCTCACTTGAACAGGGCATATAATTCTTTATATACATATTGCTTAATTCAATTAGCTATTATTTTGTTGGACACTTGGGGGTATAAGTTCATGAGGAATGGTCTGTAGTTTTCTTATTATATTTTTTTCTGGGTTTGGTATCATTTCAGGATAATAGTGGCCTATAGAATGCACTGGGAAATACCCCTACTTTTTCCTGTTCTGAAAAGAATTTGGATCAAATGGTTTCATTATTTTCTTAAATGTTTGGTAGAATTCATCAGTGAAACTATCTGAACCTAGACTTTTCTTTGTGTAATGGTTTTAAACTACAGCTTCAATTTCTGTGTAGATCCAGGGCTATTCAAGTTGTCCATTTCTTGAGTAATCTTTATTTATTTATTTATTTATTTATTTATTTATTTATTTATTTTACAGAGTCTCACTCTCTCGCCCAGGCTGGAGTACAGTGGCACCATCTCAGTTCACTGCAAGCTCCATCTCCCGGGTTCACACCATTCTTCTGCCTCAGCCTCCTGAGTAGCTGGGACTACAGGCTCACGCCACCACACCTGACTAATTTTTTGTATTTTTAGTAGAGACAGGGTTTTACCATGTTAGCCAGGATGGTCTCAATCTCCTGACCTCATGATCTGCCCGCCTTGGCGCCTCCCAAAGTGCTGGGATTACAGGCATGAACCACCATGCCCAGCCTATTTTATGTTACTTTATTTATTTATTTTTGAGACTGAGTCGCACTCTGTCTCTTAGGTTGGAGTACAGTGGCGCGATCTCAGCTCACTGCAATCTCTGCCTCCCGGGTTCAAGAAATCCTCAGCCTCCCGAGTAGCTGTGATTACAGGTGCCCACCACCACGCCTGGCTACATTTTGTATTTTTAGTAGAGATGGGATTTCACCATGTTGGCCAGGCTGGTCTCAAACTCCTGACCTCAAATGATCTACCCACCTTGGGCTCCAAAGTGCTGGGATTATAGGCGTGAGCCACCATGCCTGGCCTCTTGAGTGATCTTCAGTTGATTGTTTTTCAAGGAATTTTTTCACTTCCCTTAATTTGTCAAATTTATTGACATAAAGTTTCTCATAATATTCCCTTATTTCCTTTTAATACCTGTGGAATATGTAGCAATATCAACTCTCTCATTCCTGATGCTGATAATTTGTCTCTTCTCTCTCTTTTTTGCTAGGTAGAATTGGCATTAGCAGTTACCCCCCTTTTGTTCCTGCTCTGAGGGGTTTACAGCTTTCAGTAGCTTTCAAGAATTTAGATTCTTCCAAATAACTTTTCAATAGATGTCTCTTGAAATGATCTTGTGGTTTTTCTCTTTTTAATTTGTTAATACAGTAAATAATATTGATTTTTTTTAAATTCTCAACCCACCTTGCATTTTTGGGATAAGCCTCACTAGATCATGGCATATAATTTCTTTTTTAATATATTGCTTGATTTAATTTGTATTATTTTGTTAGAAACTTGGGAGTATAAGTTCATGAGGAATGGTCTGTAGTTTTCTTGTATCTTTTTCTGGTTTTGGTATCATTTCAGGTAATGGTGGTATTACCATTATCTTTATACTTTATAGCATTAAGTATAAAGTTTGCTATAGGTTCTATGGTAGAATAATCTTCATAAGATTATATTCTTTTATCAGATTATATTCTATTCCCAATTTGCTCAGTTTTTTCTTCCACCTTATGAAGGAATATGAAATCGTATTAAATGCTTTTTCCACATCTATTGAGGTGACCACCTGATATTTTCCCCTTTATTCTGTTAATGTGATTAACGACATTAATTAGGCATAGTTATTAACATGGTACACTGACAAAGCAGTATGTATTATAGTGGTTAAGAACAGAGCTCCAGTGACAGGCTGCCTGGATATTAACATGGTTACACCACCTACCAGCTTCGAAACCTTGGGTACTTTCTTAAACTCTCTGTTCCTAAGTTTCCCCCCTCTCTAGAAGGAATATAAATCATAGTCCATCTCATGAAATTGTTGTGAGAATAAATCGGGTCACATGTGCAAAGAGCTTAAAACATCTGTGACTTAGTGCTCAATAATGTTCACTATTTTTATTATTAGATCCTGGCCTAGATTATTAATACCTGACAGCAAAAAGAACTGCCCTGAGATCTGAGCAAGAAGGACCCAGGCCTCTACTTCAGAGGGCTCTATGGTGGCCCTGCTCAGGTGACACTGATCCTGCAGAGGAGGCATCTTCAGGGCCTGATGCCTGCAAGAGGGTCTCCCCACACTTGGAACATGGCCAATGTAAGCAGACATGCTCCAAGTGTGAGGACAGACACCTGATCCAGACACATGTCCACTTATGCTGGCCATGCTCCAAGTGCAGGGACCCTGGAACTCTGCCCAAATGCCCCAAGCCTGCCCTCTGGGACTCAAGATGTTCTACCCTAGGTCCAACGTCCAGATGGTAGAGAGCTTTGGGGTACAGACTTCAAGGCCAGAGAGGTCTCCAAGGGATGGCTGTTTACAGTAGGATGTTGATGGAATTTATGAAAATAGGCTTATCCAGTCAGAAGCATAAAACAGATTTATTTAGCGGTTCATCAGCTTGATGTATTACTTTTCTACATGTACACATATGGTATGTACACATCTACTTGTACCATTGTCCTGAGCCCTGCCCAATGGTCGGTTCTCAGCCACACTGGCATACCAGGTCATCTTAATTTGCAGAGGCCAACCTGCAGCCTTCTCTTGGCCTGGGAGTGTGAAGCACACGTGCTTATCTCCAGGTCAAAGCCCTGATGTCCCCAGATGTGTTGATTCATTGTTCGGGAAGCAGGAGGAAAGGGCTGAGAGCAGTTCTGGGAAGGGGGTCTTCCTGGAGACAGCCGTGAGGGCCCGTTGAAGAGCAGGGCTGCCAGGGAGGCTTTGATTGGCTCTGCAACAGAGAAGAAGCCACTCTCCTGGCCAGAGCTCCCCATGTCTGCCACCCTGCAGCCTTCTTGCAGGCATGGGGGTCAGGCCATCGGCAGGATGTAGACCGTATTCTCCAAGGATCAACATAGGCCAGATTAAGGAAAAGGAGCGTTGGTGGAGTACGGTGGCTCACGCCTGTAATCCCAGCACGTTGGGAAGCTGAGGCAGATGAATCACTCGAGGTCAGGAGTTCAAGACCAGCTGGTTAACATGGCAAAACCCCATCTCTACTAAAAACACAAAAATTAGCCAGGCGTGGCAGTGGGCGCCTGTAATCCCAGCTACTCGGAAGGCTGAGGCAGGAGAATCGCTTGAACCTGGGAGGCAGAGTTTGCAGTGGGCCAAGATTTGTCTCAAAACAAACAAACAAAAAAAAAAATTAAAGGATTGTCTTTAAGGAGTGCAAGGCCCAAAGGGATTGGGGTAACAGCATCACGCAGACCCTCCACAGCCACCTTCACCAACTTGGGGCCCTGTGACCCACTCTTCTGAGTTCTATATGGCTGAGGATTGAGGGGCAGCTGACCTAAGAATCCTCCCTCAGGCCGGACGCGGTGCTCAGGCCTGTAATCCCAGCACTTTGGGAGGCCGAGGTAGACGGATCACGAGGTCAGGAGATCGAGACCTTCCTGGCTAACACAATGAAACCCCGTCTCTACTAAAAATATAAAAAAATTAACCGGGCATGGTGGCGGGTACCTGTAGTCCCACCTACTCGGGAGGCTGAGGCATGGGAATGGCGTGAACCCGGGAGGCGGAGCTAGCAGTGAGCCCAGATCGCGCCACTGTACTCCAGCCTGGGCGACAGAGCGAGGCTCTGTCTCAAAAAAACTCTTAGCAGCAGGGCAGAAGCTGAAGGCAGCATTGAGAAATGGGAGTACAGGGAGTGCTTCTAATTTTATGTGGCCTCAGCATCCAGTTTTTAATATAAGTTTACCTTTCACATACCAGGAGCAGGGCTTAGTTCCCTTGATGGGGTTTCCAGTAAGTACTCCTCCCCACCCAAATGGCTCCAGCTGGTGGCCAGAGATAAGAACTTAGAGGGGCCTCTCCCACCTAGCAGGGGGCGTGCCCTGCTTGTGAGGTCACAATGTGGCCTCCTGGGACTCTTGCTTGCTTGCCTGAAACCCACCAAGAAATGGTCCCTGTGGGAAACCTGTTTGGGTAACACCCTGGACCCAATAAAGGCCCTGCTCAAACAAGGGGATCCCTTCTCATTCCCTGTTTGCACCCCCCAACTTCCATGTGTATGCATGTGCTTGTATGTGTGTACGCAACCTCCAGGTGTGCCAAGTACCCCCACCAGGGTCTGTAAGTACTAAAATCTCTTAAATTTTTGCATTGTGGTTGTGCCATTGTAGCCCTGCCAACAATCCAATCCCTGATAGTGAGGCTGCCCCAAGGGGACCCACACAGGTGGATCTCCAGCTGTGCTCTTCTAGCCTCTGTTGGCTCCTGGGGACAGGGTCTGCCAGCTAAGTTGATAAACTCAGTTTCATTCAAAACTGGCAGTTAGGCCCCTAGTTGGCCTGGAGCCAGCTGCAGTTAGGAAGGGACCAGAAGGAAGGGAGAGGAAGAAGGCAGGTATGCCCAGAGAAGCCGAAGAACCCGGGGGTTAGGGGTTAGGGGGCAGGAGAGAGGCAGAGACAGATACACCCGGCGCTGCTCCATCTCCCGTAGCTTTGAGGCCCAGGGCCAGGTCTGAGGCACCCTCAGCTTTGTTCTCGAGAGAATCCAGGGCTCTTCCTTCTGAAAAGAACACACCACACCCCAATGTTCTAAGAACCCCATCAGAGATCTTGTCTGATGTGCTCATGACTTCTCAGAGATCCTGTTCCTGGAAAAGCTAGACTGTGACCTAGAAGGAGTGACCTGGGGTCTTGAAATCTCTCCTCTTCCAAGCAGAAAGGGCATGAGAAACGTTGGCACCTCGAGGTAGAGAAGCTGTGCTCTGGGCAGAAAGGAAAGCCTCCCGGAAGAGCGGTCACTGAGCAGAAGCTTGATGGGCAGGGAGAAGAGGAAAGGAGTGGGCAGGCAGAGGCGGGATGCAGGAGAAGGATGCTGAGCCATCTGGTCACCAGGACTCGGGAGCGGCAGCCAGTGGCGTGCAGGAGGAGGAGCAGGCGCCCACCGTGTGGTGGAGGAGCTTTGCTAAAGATTTGCTCCACCTCAACCAGGCCCTGGTCACTCTGGTCCTCTTCCCCGGAGAGGCACTGGCCCTGCATGCCTTAGAGAGTGTGGTCTCCCCCACTGCTCACCTGCCTAAGGGCACAAAACCTGCAATGCCACCAGGTCTCCTGTGTGCCTCCTTAGTCAGCAATGTGGGTAACACTCCACCCCTGTCCTCAAGGATCTCAAAATCCGGCAGGAAAGGTAGAAAATGGACACACAGTCGTGGTGCCACCAGTGTGAAGGTTCCGGGTAGGTGCAAGTGCAGAGAAGAGAGGGCCCACTTTACCGCAAGCCGACGACACAAGTCATTAGGCCAGAGGGCAGAGTGTGTTGGCGTAGTAGTAGTTAGAACTAAAATAAGGGCTTCCTATGCTAGGCAACCAAGTTTTAGTCACTTGCTTTGTAGGCAAAAGCAAAGTATTCGTGGATTTTCAGCAGAAAACTGTTTTGAAAAGCATTTTGAAAGCAGTGAGGGGAATGACAAAAGGGAGCTGGAGGCTCAGAAAGAGCTGAGGGGGGCTGAGTACCTGTGATCTCAGCACTTTGGGAGGCCCAGGCAGGAGGACTGCTGGAACCCAGGAGCTTGAGACCAGACTGGGCAACATAGTGAGACCCTGTCTTTAAAATAAAAAATTATTAATGGCCAGGTGTGGTGGTTTGTACCTGTAGTTCCAGTTACCGGAAGGCTGAGGTGGGAGGATCGCTTGAGACTGGGAGGTCGAGGTTGTAGTGATCCATGATCATGCCACTGCACTCCAGCCTGGGAGACAGAGCAAGACCCTGTCTCTAAATAAATGAAGGAAAGAAAAATAGAAAAAGAAAAGACGGCAGAGGGGGTTCCTGAGTCTGATCTGTGGCTGTGCAGAAGCTCAGGGGATGGGAGGCAGAGCCTGACAAAGTGGGTGACCCCACTCGATGCCTGTCAAGCCAAGTGGGGCGACTTGCTCCCAACTGGTCCGAGGCCTCACTTCTCCACCCCTTCCTTCTACCTCCACCTTCTGCAGCATTAAAACACACTGCTTGCCCATGGGCAACACTGAGGGGACATCTCTGGATTCCATCATGTCAGTCATTGTCCAGGCAGTCGGGCACATTTCCTGTATTCTTTAGCTATGGCAATGTCAGGTGCTTCTGTCTAGGTGGAGGCATTGAGAAAAATGAACAAGATCCTTACATTTTTGCTTTTTTAACTGGAGACCAAGGTTTTGAAAAATTAGCTCAATTGCTGTCTCAAGGTCAGTCTAAAGGGCCGACCTCCCAAAAAAAATGCTTCCCCAAAACACCCCCATCCTGTGTGCAGCCATACCATCTACCACCTCTGGGCTTTAACAGCCCCCTTTGCTGCCAGAGAAAATGCCACTCCCCTTCTGGTACCCCCTGAGGTGGTGACAGCAGCTTGATCTGGGAAGAGCGCAGTCCCGCAGATGGACCTGAGTGGCACGTGGCCTAGCTGAGAGAGTTCCACACCTGGGCGTCAGCTCCAGGCCTGCCTGAGGTTCTGGCTACCTTCCACACCTCAGTGCCAGCCTCTGGTGCCCCAGGAAAGAAAAATGGCTTTCTGCTAGGTTGTCTTCCTGCCGCAGACCTAGAAAAGACTCGAGCATGGCTTTGAGGAAGTGAAGTGACCCAATCAGTTTCTTTCTCCCAAGACCTCTGCTCAGGGCTTCCCCAGTGGGAAACAGGGCTGGAAAATGGCACCTGATTGGAGGTAGCAATTGTTGTTGCCTGGAACAAAGGAAAGAAGGAGGGAGAGACGATCATTAGGGATAGGAGAAGGTGGCTGAGGAGACAGTGACATTGTGAGTGATGTGATGGTGACAAGTGCGGCTCTGAAGTCAGGGAGAGTGGCCACGATGTGTGAGCAGCTTCCAGAAGCCAAGAACCTCCAAAAAGGCAACAGAGGTTGAGTCAGAGAAGAATCCAGGCAACGTCTGCAAAGCCAGTGTTGTCAGTGGAAAAGCTCTGGGGAACAAAATGAGGGCAATCATCCTAGAACGTGGCAACGGAATCTTTGCAGACCTGACATATTTTGTTTTGCTTTTAAGAAAAGAATTTGTGTGCACAAAGCTGTTATTTGAATTTCAAGTAGGAATTGAGCTGTGTAGTATTGTTCAGCTTGACTCATTGCAAATAAGTATTTTACCTCTCTCCGAAATGACTTTTGGTAGCAGAAAATGAAATAACTTTAAAGCAATCAAAGCATCTTTCCTTGAGGGAGTTTCATTTCTCATAGCTCTTACTCTGAGCTTCATTTTCCTGTGAAAAACTGAGATTGCTTATGAAAATGACTGAGCTAGCAATTAAAAGCATGTTTAAATTACGTATGTAAGAGAAGTTAAATGCATTTAAACAAACCTTTGTGTTCTATGTGTTCTGTTTTATTTTTTAATATACTTCACCCAGTAAATTCTATTGTTTCAGAAAAGCCTTATGTCTTGTAATGTTGGGGCATGGGAAAAAAAAAAAGAAAAACTTCATTTCTAAGTGGCATAAATAATACGCCATCATCTAAAAATCCTCAAGTGGGCCAGGTGGGGTGGCTTATGCCTGTAATCCCAGCACTTTCGGAGGCTGAGGTGGGTGGATCACTTGAGGCCAGAAGTTTGAGACCAGCCTGGTCAACACAGTGAAACCCCATCTCTACTAAGAGTAGAAAAAATTAGCCGGGCATGGTGGCACACACCTATAATCCCAGTTACTCGGGAGGCTGAAGCATGAGAATCACTTGAACCCAGGAGGTGGAGGTTGCAGTGAGCCGAGATCTCGCCACTGTACTCCAGTCTGGATGACAGAGTGAGACTGTCTCAAAAACAAAATCCTCAGGTGGGCTAGATTTTATTCAAATACACAATACTAACCTAAGGTTTCCATTTACTTTTGTGTTCTTAGTATATTACAAAGGGGTAGAAATCTCTCAAATTTTTATAAGTTCTGGAATTCTATGTTACCAAAACGAAAACTGGAACCACTGAAGTCAATCTGACAGATTCTAACACCATCACTAACCATTAGAACATGTGGGGGTGGGGGGGATCTGATCCTACACCACCACTAACCATTAGAACATGCGGGGGGTGGGGGGATCTGATCCTAACACCATCACTAACCATTAGAACATGCGGGGGGTCGGGGGATCTGATCCTAACACCATCGCTAACCATTAGAACATGCTGGGGATAAGGAGGGATCTGATCCTAACACCATCAGTAACCATTAGAACGTGCCGGGGGTGGGGGGATCTGATCCTAACACCATCACTAACCATTAGAACATGCTGGGGATAAGGGGGTGGATCTGATCCTAACCCTGTCACTAACCATTAGAACATGCTGGGGGCGGGGTGGGATTTGATCTAGGTGGAGATCTCAGATTTTCCATTCTTAAGACTGTCCTGAGCTAACCTTGGACAAACGGCTGAATCTCTCTGTGCCTGAGTTTCTTCATCATAAGACAGGGATATTATACTCCTGCATCATCTGGGGCTAGGTTCAGCTGCACATGACAGAAAACCCAAAGTAATAATGGCTGAAACGAGAGAAGTTGATTTCTCATGTCCAAGCAGCCCAGAGGTAGGCGACCCACAGTGTCATCTACTTGGGATCCACTGTGAAAGGCTCTCGTTTTGAGATTCCCACGTGTTTCAAGGGGATGTGGAAGCTGGGCTGTGTCCAGTCTGTGGTAAGAGGAAAGCATGTAGAAGCCCGTGCCCGCTGCGTGTGCAGGCAGTGGCTGGAGTTTGCGTTAAACCACTTCTTCTAGGCAATGGGCACAAACTCAGTCCCGTGGCCACACCTAGCTGCGAAAGAGGCTGAGAAGTGTGGTTTCCAAGAAGCAGTACTGGGAAATAACCGGGACTCTGCATCACAATCTGTTTCACTGGGCAGTTGTGAGACCTGTGTATTGATGCATATCAAATACTTGGGACAGGGCCTGGCACACAGTATGTGTCAGTGAATGCTGGCTGTTACACAGGAAGCGGTGGAGGCAAGCAGTTTGGCGTTATGGAAATGCATATGTCCAAAGGAGAACTGCTTCTCAATTGTCCTTTCCTATTCTTATCCTAGATGAATTGCTGGGATCGGGTAGAGACGTAGTCAGTTTGGTAGAATGTATTGGCGCTGGGTAGAGGCCAAAGGGTTGTTGTATTTGTAATTCAAGGACATCTCATTCATGTCAGGAGTGAGGGTAGTCATTTGGAGTTTAAAGCAGTGATTGCCAAACTGTTGTGCAGCGGGTGCAGGCAGGTGGGGAAGCAGCCTGGTGGGGCTGAGAAAACTGGGGAGCACACATGTACTCTCTGAGGGGCGACTGCAACCTGCCACTACCCTGTAGTAGGACTGGCGCTACTAGACCTTCTAGTTTTTAAAAAGTCTAGATTTTTATGTGACATTTTTTTGTTCGCCTTGAACATTGTCTTATGGCCACAGGCAAGCAATCAGTTCAGTAAGACCACATGAGATGAAAATAATTAGATGAGGGACAGGCTGGAAAAAGCTATCAGGAGCTGCAGCTGGAGGGCATGATCGTGACAAACTCCCGGACAAGGTTACGTAAGAAAGGACATCATGGGTGGATCTTCAGTTTTCAGCCCCTTCTCAGCTGGGTAAGAAACCCAAGGAAGGAAGAAATGCTAAAGCTACAGTTTTATGACTTTTGTTTGCATGATTTCTGCTAAAATAGGCTGGAGGAATGGGATGATGACTATTTTCTAACATTTAAAATGCTGTCAATACTAGAACTGTAATACAGCACTCTTTCAAACAAGAAAAATCCACATTTCTGTTTTTGTGGTCGACTACATGATTTAAGTTCTTGTTCTGTTTTCTCCAACCCTTCCATGAGAAATCTCCAGGCATAAGATTATTTTGCTCATCTCTTCTTTGAGGATATATCCCTCTGTTTGAATGACGTTTTCTCAGGGCAGGGATGGGAAGTGTCTGCTAATCAATAATGACCCACCAAGAACCACGAGGGTCTGTAAACAAAGCCCTGGTTCCCCTCATTATCCTACAGCCCAAGCATCTTGTGGGACCATATGTAGGTTTGCAGAAGAGGTCACTCATGGAAAATGGAAAGGGAATAATTGGGTATTTCTCCTTGTAGGAATTCATGAGAAGGAAAAATATGTAATGTTATAAGAAAGTCAACATGGCCTAAGGGAAACTTTACCAGGCTTTTCAAGTCAGTCACTTGAGCCAAAACGAAGAGAATGGTAAAGATGCTAGGCTCTCTGGCTGCTTGAAACATGAAATAAAGGAGACTGTCTTTTTTTGGTCAACAGTATAGTCTAAAAATGTCAAGGCTTATTGCCCAGGTTAATGGTTTTTGATTTCTTGGTATCTGAGGTTAGCCACAGGGGAGTGTATTATTATAAAGTCACCTGGCTTCACGGTGGCTCTCACTGGTTTTACTTACCGATAGACTTTTATTCTCCGATTCTTAAGATAAGGAATCCTCTAAGAAAACCTTCCTGAGACTCCTGTTTGAGTCTGAGCTACTAGGAATCTTATGCTGTCTTCCAAAGTCACTGTGTAAATGTGCATTTATCAATATGATTATATGATTTCTCCTCCCCCTTAGTCTTTAAAAAGCACTCTTTGGGTATTCTCAAAGATTAAAACAAGATAAAATTCATTTGGGTATATTGAACTATGTACACCATGACAAATGTTTACTTTTCTGGCTCAAAGATAATGATAAAATAAGTCTATTATCCTGATTTCTATAAACTGTGAACGCATGCTTTACTATATGAGAAAGCAGATCACCATAGGCACGAGTCAGTAGAAATATCAAAGAATCAAACCTGCTAAAACTGAAGGTATGAAAGCTATTGGATCCAGATATAAAATAACAGAAAACACAGTAACTGAGAGGAGTATTATTTCTCTCATTTTATATATCACAAAAACTAACATGTAAGTTGGGTAGCTTGTCCAAACTCATCCACTTTGTAAATGGCAAGGTCTAGATTTGAAGTCAGGCAGTTTGGTCCTATAATTCTTATAAAATGTTTCATATTTTACAGAAATAAAGGGATAAAATGTGATGCAAGCAAAAGAGATCTGAAAACTGACTAGGCTGTTTTAAAAAACAGCTAAAGAGAACTTGCTAGAAGTGAGATAAGTGAAATTTAAAACTCACTGAACAGATTAATAAGACATGGCTGAAAGTAAAATAATAAATTGGAATATAGCTCTGGAGAACTTACCCAGAACGTAGCACAGAGAGAAAATGAGAAGTAAAATATAAATAATAAGGTAAAAAATACCTTATTGTAAGTTCATTCAACGTACGTTTAACAGGAGGAGCTCCAAAAGGAGATAACAGACGAAAGGGGGAAAAGCCAATATTAAAAGTGACTGAGACATTTTACAGAATCGACAAAAGACACCAATCCTCAGTTTCAGCAAGCCAAACAAATCCTAAGCAGAAAAGAAACTCACATCTAGACACATTGCAGCAAAGCCTCAGAACACCCAAGTCAAAGAAACGATCTTACAGCAGTCTGAGAATAAAAATACACAGACCTCGACTGAAAACTGATTCATAACTGCAACACCAGAAGCCAAGAAAAAGGGACTAGTATCTCCAAAATGTTGAGGGAAAAAGATTGCTGTGTACCTATTTGTGTATCCAGCAAAATGGTCTTTCAAGTGTGAAAGCAAAATAATTACATTTAAAGATAAACCAAAGCTGAAAATGTTTATCCCTAACGACTCTCACTAAAACTTCTGAAATACACAATTTAGGTAGAAGGAAAATTATCCTACAAGTTAGGTCTGCAGTTCAAGAAGGAACAGTGATTATTGAAAATGGTAAAAATATAAGTAAATCTAACCATTAGCACTGATTGTATAAAACAACAATGGTAGTATATAAATTGGGAGAGGATGACTGGACTTAACGTACGCTTAGATCTTTGTGTTGCTTGTGAGAAAGGTACAGCTATTGATTAAATTTGTTTCCTATGCATATTAAATTTCCTAGGGTATGCACTAAAAGGATAGAAATTAGGGAGGAAACGAAAAGTGAAGGAAAAAATCCATCTAAATTAAAGTAAGAATGAAAAACATGTCACTAAAAAGGGGTCAGAGGAAAAAAACAAAACAAAACCCAAAATGCAATTCAACCAGGTGATGAAAACAGATCAGTTAAGTACTATCAATGGAAAATGACTAACTGGGGAAGTTAAATGATACGGTTTATAAGACTAATTTTAAAAGGGAAAGGAAAGGAAATGCAGCTCTGTGGCATTTAATATATAGACAAAAGATATTAAAGATTGTATTTCCTCAATGGTGTGTGCCTTTCAACTGGAGAGTACATATCTTTTTCAAACACACCTACAACATTAGTTAGAACTGACTGAAATGGAATGGAAAAAACACAAGAATGAAAAACATACAAACCAAAACAAAGCTAGTGTAACTAAATTAATACATGGTAAAATACAAAATAGACTTTAAGTAAAAGTAGAAATGAAAAGAATCACTAGAAAATAATAACAATTTAATTATTATGTAATCACAAGTGTCCTAGAAGAAACAGGAAGTTATAGCCATTCTAAATGTGCAAAAAAACAAAAAATAACAAAAAGAAAAACCAATAAGGACCAAGTGACAAATTCATCATCCACCCCAAGAGGCAGCCATGCTCAGCAACTGACAGACCCCCCAAAATCAGATGAATTTTGATGCATCAGATCAAGTACGAATTTGAAATCACAACAGACATACACTCAATGATGTGTGCCTTTCAACTGCAAAGTACAGATCTTTCTCAAATGCAGATACATTGGTTAGGACTGATTGTATACTTCCCTCAACAAATTTCAAAGAGCTAGGATCACATAGACCACATACTCTGCCACAATGCAGTTTAGAAAACTACAAAAAGAAAAACTAGAAGAGTCCCATCTCTTTGGAAAATTTAAAACATACTTCTAACAACCCATGTGTCAAGACAAAATCATGACAGGAAATACAAAAATGCTTAGCATTAAATCTTGTTTGACACAGTTTATACTATTTACAAGGAAATGTATAATCTTAAATAACTGATACTTGGCCTAAGCATTCAACTTGAGAAATTAAAGAGAACAGAAGAATCTTCTCAATAAAAGTAAAGACAACGTCATATTGAGTTATAAAAGAAATTCATGTGGAAGCTCATAGGATCCAGAATGGCCTGGATAAGAGGAAACAGGCAGGGAAGCTTTCCTATCAAGATTTATAAGGTGTGTATTAGGACCAGTGGACTAGAACTGGCCAATGGAACAGTGAGCCCCACACAGTCCAACACATATATGGGAAGTGACATGGCAGAGCTGGCATTGCACCCCGGAGGGGAAGCCGGGTACTTTCAGTACATGGTATTGGGACTACAGGATAAAAAATAAAGATCCCCACTTCCTATCACACACAACAATCAATGCAATATAGATCAAGGTCCTTTATTTTCAGGTGTCCAGTGTTAGATAAATTATACAATGGCCCTGCTCCTAACCATGTAATTCTTTTTCTCAGTCTAGGCTTTGAACAAAATCCCTCTTCATCCAACAAATATTTTCTGTGTGCCAACTATGTTCCTGCCAATTGTTCCAGGCATGGAATACACCAGTAAACCAAAGACCTCTACCTTGGTGGGATTTACAGTCTTGTGGATAATTGATATATATGGCAGTTATTATGTATCGGGCACTTTATTAGCCCTGACATATTCATTAAATACTTGATAGATACTACTATCTGTAAGTGCCAGAGCTAGGATCTGAAGTTAGCCTGCCAACTCTCAGAATCCCAGCTAACTACTGTATTACATCTAGTGCCTTCCTTATTGCCTTGGTGAAGAATATGCCATGAAATGCTTTACTTAAACATGTATGTGATGATCCAAATACATTGTTATGTGTAATGAATTGACTTTTCTTCTGCAAATCTAATGTACTGGATAGGTACCATCCATCCTTGGAAGAATTTTGAGATTAGCTACTCAATTATTTTCTGTGTTGTGTGGTTCAGATGAAAAAGCCTGAGTGGTGCAGAGATGGCACCACTGTGCTGTAGCCTGCGTGAGGGAGGGAGGCCCTGTCTCAAAAAACAAAAAAATAGGCCGGGCGCGGTGGCTCACGCCTGTAATCCCAGCACTTTGGGAGGCCGAGGAGGGCGGATCATGAGGTCAGGAGATGGAGACCATCCTGGCCAACACGGTGAAACTCTGTCTCTACAAAAATACCAAAGAAAACTAGCCGGGCGTGGTAGTGGGTGCCTGTAGTCCCAGCTACTCGGGAGGCTGAGGCAGGAGAATGGCATGAACCCGGGAGGCGGAGCTTGCAGTGAGCCGAGATCGCGCCACTGCACTGGGCGACAGAGCGAGACTTTGTCTCAAAAAAAAAAAAAAAACAAAACAAAAAACCAAAAAACTGAGGTACAGTGATTCCACCTTCTGGGGAAGCTTATCCATACCTTAAAATCTAATGCTGAGTAGGTGAAATTCGAACGATGTCATACATGAGCACCTAGTTTTTTGTTCTGTTGGTAGATTTTTACGACTGCCATCTTCATTCTACTCTTAGAAAGTAAAGGTTTCAAGACATCTGTTTTGTGTCTGTAAGATAGCATCTTCAGGACCCTATGGTCAACAAATTTGACCATCAATAAATCTTTATCTCTAATCCCCAGTATTTTCCTTTTGTAACTGCTTCATCGGAAGGTTTGAGCATATCTTACAATGTCTCAACCTTCTCCTTGGCTGGACAAAAACTAAGTTTCCTTTGCTTTGCATTTCCTTCTACTCTCCTAAGATGCTGTTCCAGCTCTGGTGGTATTTAGCTTTCATAGCAGGGATGCTGGGAGGTCTGTGTAACAGATGCTTTTCCCCTAGTACAGCTCCCCTCTTTCCTTCCTTCCTGGGCAGCCAGCTGAGATGTGTTACTGTGTTACAACTGGCTCCTACTGTTCTCTGTTGCACAAATCAGTCAGCTAAAGCAGCCCTGCTGGTGTCCTACAGTGTTTAACCTTGCTACAGTGACATGGCAAGTAGGGACATTTGGTAGTCTTGCATATGAATCCAGGAATCTGACATTTTATAGCAAAAAGCTCATCAAAAACGACCACAGGAAAAGATAATCCTGCCATTCTACCTAATATCAGTCACAGAATAAATTCCAGCACATGAAAACCAACTTTAAGCCAGGCAAATATATACCATATGTCTGTGGATAGGGGAGTATGTCTTAGTGGTTCTCAAAATACACATATAAAAGCCGATAAATCAGGATAAATAAAACTTAAAACTATGCAAAGAAACACCTGAAACCAAGTTTAAAAACTATAGACTGAAAGAGGGGATCTGAAATTAAGATTAGTATCCAGATCTTGTAAAGATCTGTGAGAAAAAGAAAGACAACAGAAATATGGTCAAAGGTTCACATAGCTGGACGCAGTGGCTCATGCCTGTAATCCCAGCACTTTGGGAGGCTGAGGCGGGAGGACTGTCTGAGCTCAGGAGTTCAAGACCAGCCTGTCCAACATGGTGAAACCCTGTCTCTACTGAAAATACAAAAAGTTAGCCAGGTGTGATGGCACGCAGCTGTAATCTCAGCTACGTGGAAGACTGAGGCAGGAGAATTGCTTGAATCCAGGAGATGGAGGTTGCAGTGAGCTGAGATCATGCCACTTCACTCCACCCTGGGGACAGAGCGAGACTCTGTCTCCAAAAAAATAAAAATTAAAATTAAAAAGTTAATTCAGTTGGAAACCAGAACAGCCAATGAACATCTGAAACATGGTCTCTTCCCTAGTAATGCAGGAAAGGAAATGTAAACCAGTGAGAGACCTCACACCCATTGCCTTTGTTTTAAAAACAAAATTTTTAAACACTGACAGTACCTAGTGTCCTTGAAGAGATGAGAATCCTCATACATGGTTGGTGAACTCTGGAGATGAATTTGACAAAACCTAGTAAAGCTGAAAATGTGCCATGTCAGTGCAGTGGCTCACACCTGTCATCCCAGCACTTTGGGAGGCCAAGGCAGGCAAATCGCTTGAGCCCAGGCGTTTGAGACCAGCCTGGGCAACATGGCGAAACCCAGTCTCTACAAAAAAATACACACACAAAGAAGGAGAATCCAACTTAAATTATATTTGGTTAAGTCAAGGATGTCACTAAAAGAACATATAAATATGCTAATAGAAGGGTGAAATGCTATAATAAAAATATTAACCCAAAAGAGGCAAGAAACAAGAGAAAAGAGTATGTAAAATGCCCTGGTCATGAAGAAAACAAATGGTTCAGATGCAGATGTGAATCCAAACACATAAATAATTATATTAAATGTAACTGGGCTACGTATTCCAACTTAGACTATGTTTAAAGAAAATCTATATGCTGTTATGAGAAAAATACAAAAGGATTAAAACAGATAAAAACGATGTATTATGCAAATACTAAACAAAAGTAATACAGCTACATTAATATATAAAATACTTTAAGGCAATAAAGCTTTGGTTGAGACTGATTATGAAGGCCATTTCATAATAGAAGGGTCAATTTACCACAAAGACATAACAATTCTAAATTTATGTTCACTTGGTAAACTAACTTCAAAATAAAAGATTGACACAAAAGATACGCAAATCTACATTCACATCATAATATTCTATCACTTCTCAGGAACTGGTAAGAGCCAGGTAAGAAATCTGTAATAATCTAGATCTGTAAAACATGATTCAATTTGACCTAATAAACCAAACAGAAACCATCCCGTAAGGATAGAATACATACTCTTTTCAAGCAATCATGCAATATTTCTCAAAATTGACCATATACTGGGTCAAAATGGATGTCTCAATTTCGAATATATGTTTAATGATAATGTAACATTATACTGGAGTCAACATAACTAGAAAGATTTCAAACGTTTGGAAATTAAGCAGTACATTGCTAAGTAATTCACAGGTTAAAGAAAAAAATCAGAATGGAAACTAGAAAACATTTTGAAATGAATAACAAAAATACAGCATATAGCCTTAAAACACAGATATTAGAAAACAACTAAAAATCAATTTTCTAAGCAATCGTCTCAAGTTAAAAAGTCCAGCAAATTAAAGCCAAAGAAAGGCTGAGCATGGTGGCTCATGCCGGTAATCCCAGTACTTTGGGAGGACAGGGCAGGCAGATCGCTTGAGCCTGGGAGTTTGAGATGAGCCTGGGCAACACGGAGAAAGCCCGTATCTACAAATAATACAAAAAACCCCAAAAGTTAGCTGGGCATGGTGGCACGTGCCTGTAGTCGCAGCTCTGCAGTGAACTGTGATGGTCATACCACTGCACTCCAGCCTGGGCAACAGACTGAGACTGAGACTCTGTCTCAAAAGAAAAAAAAATAGAAAAAATAAACTTAGGAGCAAGAATGAATAATATAAAACTATTTCAGCCTTGAAAGTAACTTTTAAAACATGTAAGTAAAAAGCGTTTTTGACAGTTTTAATAATACTCTGACTTTTCCAAGAACTCCCCTTCATGTAAACTAAGGGAAGTGTGTGCTTTATTTTGTTCAAAACTTCAAAAGCAGGGCATGACTCTTGGTAAAATCTTATCACCAGCAGCAAACTATTCATGGTACCATCTCCATGTGTAGTTACCATTGTGATTCTATATACTGGAGCAAATATCTGACTATTGCATTATGTTATTTTTGTGCTGTAGTTGTACCTGAGCATTTGCATATTGAAAAATTTATTATAAATCACTTTTTCTTTTCTACTGTAATAAGGAATTATAGTCTATATCGTAACATACTGAATATAAAGTTATGTTTAGATATATTATGAATTTCATTTCATGATGGTAAAGGGGAAATTTCAAAATACTTTTAAGAAAGTATCGGGTTTGACAGTTGAAAATCTCTGGATTTGATGATTAAGGTCCTTCTCAGCCTTAACAGTCTGAGATTTTTTTTAACCATTACTACCAACAACAGCTTTGTTCTATTTTGAAACTAGTGTGTGGTAGGCACTGTAAGTGGAACAGTATCTCATTTAAATCTAATCACCCTTATAATAGGTAGTAATACTGTCACTGTTTATAAGAGAAAACAAATTCAGAGGAGTTAAATAATGTGTTCACGTTCACATATCTAGGAAGTATAGAGTTGGAGTGACTCCAAACTCATGTTCGTTTCACTCACGAAAAGGTCATTAACATACATTACTTTCCTTAGAAGAATTAAATACTATCTGTCGACAAGTGAGGTTAGGCTAATGTAAGCATCTGTAAGAGTCTCTGCCCACCACAGCAAGAAAGACGAGAAGATGGAATGTATAAATATAGTAGGTGTCTTTTGAAAGTCAGGTACCTTTTTAATCACGTAAGGTAGTTATAAATGGATGACATCTAAAAATATATCAGAATAAGTTTCAAGCCATGCAAAGTTCACCAAAACAATGTTTATTTATTTCCAGTGTTTAATTGGGTATGCACACAGGCATGACACAGGTTTGGATTCATTAAGTCCTCATGCAGAATTATATTCTTCTCGATAAAGAAGCCAGTTCCATCCAGGATCCACTATCTACACACCTATGTTACAACATTTATATCAAATCTGGTATCTGAAGAAAAGATACACATTTAATATGTTCATTTAAGTTACGTATTTTACAGAAAGATTAAAAATTCAAGTCACACAAAACTCAAAAACTGTATTAAAAGTTTGAATATAAAACTCAGATCCACCTGGAATGACTAAAGAATGGAAGTTCTGTATCCACCTGTGTTAAAACTGGTAAATGTAATGAAATTTGTTACCGATAAAACGCATTCATTTATTCAATGTAAGTTATCTAATTTTAACAATATGGCACCCTAAAAACCAACTGTATTTTTATGATGAGGCACTTTTGTTAGTGATGAAACCAAAAGAACAAATTTGCTGCACACTGATGCCAGCGATTTTCTTCAGTGATTTTGGGTATATGCTATGTAGTAAGTTGCAACAAATAGCTTGCTCATTTGTGTGCAACTATCCGATATATTTTTAAATATATATATATATGTTCTTCTGGCTGTAGTAATGCACTGTAAAGCTATTTCACAGTGCAAAATGATGAAACCAGCCCAAATGAAGGCTGCATAATAACAATTCTGATACAAGAAAATATTGACAGAGTTACTGGAACGTGTAACAGTAGTTTTTTTACTTGCTAGAGTGGACATACCCCCAGTCTAAAGACAGGGATGAAACTCTGCTTTATTGCCTGGGGTTTCAGACAGTTTACGAGGCTGGGCATTCGCTGCAGAACTAGCATTTTTGCTCACATTCTGGAAGCTTTCTCCGTTTATTTGGTCAGATGACTGCGGTGGTATGGAAAGAAGGGGCCTGTTGGTTGAAGCCAAGGTGCTGGAAGAACTACCTGTGTCGCACTGAAAAGACAAAGGTGTGTCGGTCGTGGCTGTTTCTCGTGTGCTTGGGTTCTCTGTCTGGGGATCTCCGATTTCTCCTCTGCTAAGGTCAGAGGTACTGGTGCGTAGGCGTTCCCTGGCCAGCCAGTCTGAGATGGAAAGGTCCTGGGCTGAGCATTTTGGTTTTAACCGGTTCACAGCTGAAAGTTCTGATTCTCTCTCCCCGCTCTGCTCATGCACTTTCCAAAAATTCAGAACACTGATTTCAGTAGCATCTCTGTGCCCTCCTAGCGTATGTCTGCGCCGGATGCTTTTCCTTTTAGCAGTCTCAGCATTCGCTTTGTGATTCCCTACTCCAAACATGTCATCCGCAGGGGCTCTGGGTCTCAGTTTTAACCGATCTGCTATTTTCGTTTTCCATGTGGGTTCCTGTTTTTCGGATTCGCCTCTGGTGGGGGTCAGTAAACTCCCAGTTGACTTTCCTTTTTTCATAACATCAAACACTTTAGTTAATGAAGGTGCTTCTTTCTCATTCTTGGCATCTCCTAGACTTCCACTATCTGACTTGAACCTAGCTGATTTTTTCCTGGAGAGAGTATCACATTCGATGAGTTTATGGGAACTGAAGAGCTGTCTCCGGCTATCTAAACTTGATGTTAAACTTCCCTCGGTGCAACTCACTTCGCTTCCTTCAGAATTTCTCCGGCTGTTCTTAGTCACTTCTTGCAGTTTTCCTCGGAAAAGCCTCTCTGAAGTCAAGGCTGTGGGGAAAACAGGAAACTCGCTCTCGCTGTCGGTTTCCACAGGCCGCCCCTCGCTGATGAGTTCGCTTCTCTCGTCGTCTGCCTCATCCCCCTTGCTCTCTGCCACGGATTGCACCTCAGGGCTCAGTCGACTGGAGTCCAGGCTAGTCAAGTATGTAGCAGATGATGTGGTGGAATAATCTGAGGTGATGGTGCTGATGTTGGCCAAAAACTCGCTATGTTTCGTTTCTGGACTGGTTGATTTCTTCATGGAAAACCTTGCCAGGGAGGCCTGGGAAGACGTGCTAAGCAAAGTGCCAGAGTCAGAGCCTGTCTCTTCAAGGTGGGAGGACTTCTGTGCCAGAAGTGACCTGGGGCTCTCTTTCAGGATGGCAAAGCGACAGCTGAGAGTTGGAGACTTGTTATGTTTTGAGTTGTATGGCGGTGAGGGTTCTTCGGAAGGCGTGCTCTCTTTTCCTAGTGGTATCTTTTCATCTTTTGTCGTGCTGGGGTCTTTCCTAGTGCTGTTGTCTTTGGCAATGATGATCTTCTGTTTTCTGCCCAGTGTCTCACTTTCCTTTTTGGACTCTTCTTTAGTATCATTGTGACACTGTTCCACATTTTCCTTCTTAAAAAATACATTGTCCAGTTCATCTTCTGAGCTGCTAGGCTGTGCCTTTTCTTTCGGCTTCTTCCTCTTGCGACTAGCGGCTGCAAAGATGGAGGACACAAGCAGCTCCCTGCTATACTGATCCTTGCCAGATCCCCAAGAACCCTGGGAGGCGAGAGAGAAGAAAGACTCTGAGCATGAGAATGCAGCTGAGTTCATGTTCCGACAAGCTTGTCTCCCAAATATTTCTTATCAAATTATTATCTACTAAAGCTCTGGAAGCATCAACAGTGCAATTAGCTTTTTTTTTTTTTTAAACACCTCTTTTTACCTTGCACCAAAGCCAAATTTTTATTTAATGAGTCCAACTTCCTGCCTGGTGGTATTTAACTGCCAAACCACAGCTCATACACATCTGCCTTTCCGGCAAACAGTCTCTGCTTAGTGCCAGTTCCTATCAATATCCCCCAAACACCTGACCTTCCCTCCTTCCACAGTGCCCAGGCCTGCTTCACTTCCTTCATTTGGAACACAGGCATGAGATAGGTTAACCAATATTGTGACATGGTCAAACATCATAGTCTGATATAGGTTATTAAATGTTTATGACTGACTTTAATTTTCTAATTACAGGTATCACATGATATAGATACTGTATCAGATAAGCTCATTGAGATAAGGGAACTCTGGTCTTCCATTAGTTCATCCAGGAGGGATCTTCAAGGATCTGCCTTAAGTAAATCAGGTTGGTACTGTCTTCATTTATCTCAAAGTAACAACGGAATTAGAATATTCAAAAAACAGGTCAGGTGTGGTGGCTCATGCCTGTAATCCCAGCACTTTGGGAGGCCGAGGCGGGTAGCCTGTTAGAGCCCAGAAGTTCGAGACCAGCCTAGGGAACATGGTGAAGCCCTGTCTCTACAAAAAATTAACTGGGCATGGTGGCACGCACCTGTGGTCCTGGCTACTTGGGAGGTCGAGGTCAGAGGATCACCTGAGCCTGGGGAAGTCGAGGCTGCAGTGAGGCATGAGGGTACAATTGCACTCCAGCCTGGGTGACAGAGTGAGAACCCATCTCAGGAAGGCAGGAAGGAAAGATCAATTAACATAAGTAAAAATAAATCCTTACCACAGAAACACTTTAGTGCACTGTTATTGGGAAAGTTATTTGCTATGTATAATGGGTTCTTTAAAAAATTTTTTTTCTAAGATGGAGTTTCACCATATTGCCCAGGCTGGTCTAGAAGCCTTAGTCTCCAGCTATCCTCCCACCTCAGCCTCCCAAAGTGCCAGGATTACAGGAATGAGCCACTGCATCTAGATATAATAGGTTCTCGATTGCAACTATTAATTCGTTCCTAAATATCTGCTGGTTTAACCACACACTTTTTGAGACAAGCAGGTAGGCAGCAGGTACGCTGAGTAACAGAAGCCGACAGTATATTTCTCTATTGCCTAAAAATCTTAGACAAGTTAAAACTACTCTATTTAAAGTAAAAATTTAGGCTGTTCTATCAAAGAATTCACCAAGATGAAATCACAGATGAATATAACTTTGTTTTTATATTATAAAGACTTTCATAATTATCCAGCACATTTCCCCACATTTTGCTAAAGACTAATAGTTGTGACTGGGCTCTGAACTTTATCCAGCACATTTCCCCACATTTATAGTTGTGACTGGGCTCTGAACTGGGAGACCTTGATGTCCATCCTCTCTAGCTTGCTGGGTACGAGCAAGTGATTCACTTTTAAACATCTCAATTCCATGGCGAGAAGCAATTAGATTATACTGTCTTTAAGATTTCCTTAAGGGTCTCTTTACAATTCTATGATCATATACGTGTTGGGGCAAATTACTCTACTTTTCTACAGAGACTGTTAGAAGTAGTTACTCATATCATTGGGATATCCACTATATTACAGGCATGATATAACACCACTATAGATAAGATGAAAAGGCTATTGTAATAACAGGTAAAGAAAAATGCACCTAGAGAAAGGAAAAGCAGGGATTTCAACAGAGTTAACGAAACTGTTCTAGATTAAAGAAGTCTAAAGAGATTTGACAATGAAATGCAAGGAATGATCCTTGACTGCATTCTGTATAAGGAAGTAAAGAATATTACTGGGACAATCTGTATAAACACTGCACATTAGATAATAATGTGTTGTACCTACATTAGTTTCCTGAGTATGAAAATTACTCTGTAATTATATAGGAGAATGCCTCAATTCTCTGGTGATATATGCTGAAGTATTTAGGTGTAGTGTTATCTCTACAAGTAACTAACAAATGATTCAGAAAAATCTCTACAAGTTAACTATCAAATGATTCAGAAAAAAAGTGTGAATTTACAACTGATAAATCTAGGGTAAAGGATTTGGGTGCTATCATTTTAGCAGCTTTTCTGTAGGTTTAACATTTTTCAAGATAAAAAGCTGGGCGAAAAGATGAACATCACAAGTAACAGAGACATGATAAAATATTTTTGTAAGAATTATAATTTAATCATATGGAGTCCTATTATGATATTTAAACATGATACGTAAAATTCATGTCTCATTACAAAATATAACAATGTTTTAAGAAGTCTGACAATTCTAGTTGCTACTGCCTCAACAGAGCAAAATTTAGATCCACTGACTTGACAACAAACTATTCAAAAAGTTGTATAATTGAGGGAACACAGATTGTGTAAAAATATTATTAAAAAATTCACTAATTTTCACTGAAAAGGCAAGACTATAGTGTAAAAATGCATAACAAAAAAATTGATAGTACTTCTGAAATATTTACAGATGATACGATGTTTGGGATTTGTGTAAAGATGGTCCTAGAGGGAGGGAAGCAGGTGGCATGCAGAGGAAACAGAGCTGGCCGAGTGCTGATAATTATTGGAGCTGGAGATGGGTACAGGGAGGCTTCTCGTTTTATTATTCACTTCTGTATATGTTAGGACCTAATTTTCACATTAAAGAATGGCCTAGATCTTTGTATTATGCCAAAACTGCACAATGAGAAGAATATGAACTTTTGAGTTTGTATTCCAAGTCAAAATCCAGTATTCTTCTATTATATATTGTTTTAGGAATTCATTTTTTATTATACTTTGTTGCTCTGTGTCATTAGACACAGAGAGGAATGCATTTGAATATCAACCATAACAATCAACAATTCCCCCCTAAAATATTTCAAATTGTATGAAACAATTTACCTTAGATTTTGTTGAGTCACTAGTAGCTGAATCTGTGAAAAGTTAAATAAAACATGGTCAGTATTAGCCAATCTTTACTGCTTTCCACAAACAATGCAAAACTTATGGAAAGACAGGCACAGAACAAAATGTGAAAGCAAAACTCAAAACAATAGAACACAGTGGATAGTCAGAGCTCACAAAGATGCAAGCTGCACCACAGAAAGCCACCGCCATGAAAGGATGCTGTGAATTGTAGGCAGAACCAGCTCAATGATAGAAATGGCAAAGGAGCCCTGTACTAAACAAAAACAGAAATACTCGTGTTTATTAGATTTTCTAAATATTAAATCTAGCAATAAAGAAGCTTGAGGACAGTGTAACAACAATGTTTTTTGTTTGTTTTTTTATGTACCACATCCTGTATCTGAGACTGATACACAATGTAGAACTTTTAAGAGTGTTGGCCGCCCTAGCTACAATTGAGACACTCATACTGGTGTGTTTGATTTTTGTCAGACTTAAATTTTCTAAGCATTATGCTGTACACGTATGGATGCAAAAGAGGCATTAAGATAATCTTGCTTCCAGGACACTTTGGTTTTATAATAAATAATGTTTATCTTTGTGCTTCAGACCCCAGTTCCATAGCAGTGCAGTGAGGGATCCTTTTGACTAACTTGCTACCAGTTTTGCAATTATCTATTAACAAATGCTATTATGGAAATGGAAAAATGGAGACCATAATTTTACTGTCTGGCAAAAACTCAGATTATACAATTATAAAGAGGGTAGGAAGGGGCTAGCAATATTCAGGATAATACCAATTTTGCAGTTTCATCTTTCAACATTAGGGAAATTGGTTTTCAGAATAATGAGCTGAGCCCCATGCCACGCCCCTTTTAACACATGGCTAAATGCTTTATGACTTTAAGAACTGGTAGACCATACCATGCTATTTCTCCTCAGGGTCTGCTTCAGAAATAACAAGAAACAGCAGAAAAACTTTTAAGAAAGTAGTATTGATCTGTTTACAATAATCTTAAGAGAAACTTTACACCACAGATCAACTATGTTTGCATTTACAAGAATCGGGGGTTTCTGCAGACAAGGCAGCTACAGTGTGGACAACAGTCCTCCTTCTTCCTACAGTTCCAGCTGTCCATCAGGGACATCACAGAATCCACTAGTGACATTACCGTGTGATAGACTCCTCCCACTTCGCCTGTTCAACATCAGTATAGATTTGCCTGTGTCAGTAAGAGCTGAAAAAACCCTTTAGGACTAAAACAAGAACTAGAGACAAAGGGAGAACATTGTGTAAAACAACATGCTAGATTAGTGCAACAGTTTGGCAGGAGAAAGTTTTCATTCAAAAGAGCCTAGAAGAACTAATACTTAACCAAGCATTAGGGTGGCAACAGGAAACGGAAGAAAATAAATCTCAAATAGGCTGGCTTTTACTGTGACAAATAAAACACTGTTATTTATGAAAATGGAGCCCATTACCAGTTCAACAGATTTAACTTGCTGCTTTTAAACAGAACTCCTGGCTCAAGAATAAGAACTACTTATACAGCCCAGATCATACTTTCTGCCATCACAGCAACCACATACTCAGTAGCATATATCTGTTTTACCTTGTGATGACTATTACATGGAAACTGTGAATTTAAAAAAAAAAAAAAAAAAAAGAACAAAACAGTGGTTTGCATGCTCATTTCCCTCATAGTTCCATTCTGACAAACATTACATTACAACTGCATGCACTGCCAATGGCATTAGAGTCACTGGAAGATAATTCAGATCAATCGGAAAAGGAAGATTAAGGTTTTTTATTAGTAGAAAGGAAGAGAAAAAGAAAAAAATCATAAGTAACAATTCACTATGATTGATTTGCTCTTTCATATTGTAAGAATGTAGCTTTCAGCCTAGAGGTCAAGACTGCCCAGGCAAGAGTTACCTGATACATCTCCTGGGGAGACTCCTGTCCTTCCAATGTTGGTGAGTAAATGATCTATGTTTGGCACTGGCTGGGAGTCTACTGTGCTTTCCTCCTGCACTGTTGTCTATGGTTAATAAACAAAGATCTCTTCATCATCTCTTCAAAGATACTTTCTTTAAAATTTAAACAACATTTAGTAAAAGACACATTACTAAGTAAAGCACCTGTGCTTAATGTTTTTACACTGTTTACGCATAATTATCTGCAAAATAAGCACCGTACTGGTATATTCATTGGATCAGAAACTGAGCTAGAGACCTGCTTCCGGGGCGCAAAGCGGACAATAGCATACAAAGCAGGAAGTTGACATTGTTGGCGCGCCAGGATCTTGTGTCCCAAATGAAACTAACTGAGTACAAATGCTGACGGACAATACTTACAAGAGGCTCATCAGCACCTTCTTCTGTGAAAAACCAGTCATGCTAAAATTTAAAAAAGGTAAGAAGAGAAATTAAACAAGCCTTTAAATATATTGAGATCTTGGAGGATAGTATAGAAAAAGGGTAATTTTCTTAGGGAAAAATATTACAACCAACCTCTCTGACCACATAGTGGCTGCCCGTGAAAATGAATTTTCTTGTAGGGATGAAGCATGAACTTACGTGCTGGATGAGCGTTTCTACGATCTTGTACTGGTCAGGCATGTGGGTGACCATGTGGGTCATGTTGTCTTCTGATGTTCGAACAAGGGTTGGACCAAACACTATTGCTAGGTTTCTTGGTTCCATCTGAATGGGAAATACCAGAATTTTTCTTAAAGAAGTAGGCTGAAATTCCCATTGTAGGATTTTTGGTGAAAAAGAATATAAACAGAAAAATGGCTTTGATGTAGATTTAAAAAATGCTTTCTAGCAAGGTATTTTTTTTTTTTTTTTTGAGACAGGGTCTCACTGTCACCCAGGCTGCAGTGCAGCGGCATGATCATAGCTGACTGCACTCTCGACCTCTTGGGCTCAAGTGATCCTCTTGCCTCAGCCTCCTGAGTAGCTAGGACTATAGGTATGTACCACCATGCCTGGCTAAGTTTTTTAAGTTTTTCTTTGTAAAGATAGAATCTTATAATGTTGCCAAGGCAGGTCTTGAAATCCTGGCCTTAGCTTCCCAAAGTGCTATGATTCCATGTGTCAGCCACCACAAGTGGCCTAGTTAGGATTTTCAAAGCAAATGTGTACAAAATGTTTCTTCTGCATTAATGATAATGTGCATTGCATAATTAGCATTCATTTTTTTTCCCCAAGAAGTCTTTGATTGAAAAAACTGATCTGGTTCAAAACGAGGGTTACCAAAGCTTGATTAACTGATAAAAATGTTAAAATCAAAGGAAAAAAAGCTTGCAGAAGATTACAGGCACACCTGTAGTCCCAGCACTTTGGGGGACCGAGTCAGGTGGATTGCTTGAGCCCAGGAGTTCAAGACCTCATCTCTACTAAAAATAGCCAGGCGTGATGGTGTGTGCCTGTAGTCCCAGCTACTCTGAGGCTAAGGTGGAAGGAGGTAGAGGTTGCAGCTTGGGCGACAAAGTGTGACCCTGTCTGAAGAAAAAAGGAAAAAAAAACAAAACAAAATTCCCTCCCCTTGAGAAATGAAAAGTGGAAGAAATATGAAAGGTTACAGATTTTCCCTTTAGTACATCAAAATCACTAATGTGTAAACACCCAATGGTTGGAAATATTACTTCTGACCCATGTTTACCTGAAACCAATCTTCTGAAGCTCTTTGGTTAGGTTTGCTTTGCTCTGAATGCCTCACTCTTTTGTATATTTCTCTGTTTATGCATTAATTTCCATAGACGGTATTCCTTGTTTAATTATCAGACTGTCAAAGGTATGGATCTTTTGCTTTCCTTCATTAAATCTTACAATGTCTGATATATTTTGAATTCAGTATTTGATTAAAATAACTTTAATCAACCCTAATAACATATCAGGGGGCTAAAAATCACCACCGAACTCAAAAAGCCAAACTGGAAAAAAGGGAAAAGCAATTGCTGCACACCTAACATGTTAACTAGTGTAGCACATACCTAACGACACCATCACTGCAGAGGAATAAGAGGAAATTGTGTTGAAATCAGGATTTTTCTAGAGAGTTGGCTTGGTAGAAAGAAACTATGTGTGGGAAAGGTGTACTTAAAACTGGGCATGCAGAAATGTTTCTGGTCTCCCTCTTAGAATATGTACTCATCCTACTCTTCAATCTGTGCTGGTGTTGGTGGCTCAAAAAACACAAGTCTACCACCTCAAATGCCTTATGTAAAATTTTTACTAGATTCTTGACTATGATTTATGTTTTTAGACTAATGATAACATGCATTAATATTTATATGTATACACAGTAATATTTTATCTGGGTAAACAGTTTCAGCTGGTTCCTACATAAAACTGATAAAATAGTGTACAGTTTATTCATAAATTTAAAAATTCTATTTTTCTTTAATATTCCATAAAATACCATACCCCTTCTTCAAGATTCAGTGTAATTATATTACAGACACAAAAAATTCTGCAGTAAAAACCTATGCTAAAGATTAATTCAGTACTTTCTAAACTAACTAAACCAACACTCTTTTCTTTGTACTGATGAATGATATAATAGATTTCAGGAAACACTGACATTAATTGGAGACTACTTCAGCTACAATTATATTGAAAACTCTTTGGCTCCTACAGTATGAATTTCTGGAAACAGTCTAGGCTTTCATTTCCTTTTTTTTTTTTCTCCCTAACCATTTTGTAGCCCTATCACTACGGAGGAAACTGAGCATCTAAAGGAAGTAAGCTTCTTGATTTGCAGGTAATAGAGGTTGACACTCTTCTCATATCAATCCTTACTACAACTTCCAGAACATGCACAACGACTAAACTGATCTATCTAAATCACTCAGAAAAGAGTGTCAGCAATATTCCTGAGCTTGTGGTATTCTTTCATTTTCTTCTCCAGAAATTAAAATGACTGTTTCAGTACTTTAAGAAGTAATGCCCTTGAGTTAGAAAATCATCATTTTACAATCTCTGATGATATAATGGATTTAGGCAATAATCATCAAAAAACTAAGTTAAGACTACAACCTGTCAACCAAAATACCATGTGTAGACCTTGTGTGGATACTGACTTAAGCAAATAACCCTACAAAGACAGTTTTACAATCAAGAAAAACTGAATGGGGTCGGGCATAGTGGCTCATGCCTATAATCCCAGCACTTTGGGAGGCAGGTGGATTGTTTGAGACCAGCCTGGGCAACATGGTGAGACCTTGTCTCTAACATAACTTTTAAAAAAAGAAAAACTGAATGTGAACTGAGTATTACACAATATAAAGAATATATTTTGTGGTGTTAAAAGGGATGAAAATGACTTATCTGTTTATGTCTGTTTTCACTGTATTCTATTTGGCCTTTTGACTGTTGTAGCGTATGCATATCTTACCTCTTCAAAATACTGATATACAGCTGAAAAATCAGAGCAGTAAAATTTCTGACTTTTTCATTTTTCTTACTGAATAACCATACAAGAAATCTTTTAAAATATGCTTTTAAAATGGTGACAACTGGTATTTTGGGATCTTTTGCTTTTAAAAACAATTTTAAGAAGGACTTACCTAGTGTGATGTTGAATTTATAAACCTTTTATTGACTATTTGGCATGAAGTAATGAAGCATATCTTTTAAACTAAAGCCACTAAAAGTACATTTCTCCAATAAGCCTTTAACATACCTTATTTTTTTCTGAATTTTCTGCCACTGTCTTCAGATGAGCTGAAAGGAACTTAAGTGTTTCATAATGATGTTCAGGCAAATCGTGAATCTGAAACACATTATTTTCACGATGGATTTAGAGGCTGAATTTTAGTTGTATCCCCCAAAATATAAAATAATACCTACTAGTCTTTTTAATGTTTTCAGACGATCTAGAGGATCTTCTTTACGATTGGCTTCAATAAAATCAGCATATTTATCTGATGACAAGAACAATAAAACAAATTTATTTTAAATTGCTTAGGTGAATTGTAATCTAGCTTCCCTTTAAGGATTAATTTTAAACCACAACATAAGAAAGATTTCTACATAGTCTTTGAAATGTAAATCTCTAAAATGTAAGCTCCCTGCAGGAACCATCCTATATTTACACAGCCTGTCCATTCTTCCCCCACCCTCCAACAACATGTAGTAAAGTGTCTTTCATGGCATTTAAATACTTGGCTTGACTGAAAAAACATTTTTCTACTCATTGTACCTTATTATGTCAGAAGCCATTTGAATGGTAACAATAATATTAATTTGGCTGCAAATATGTATGAACAAGATAATACATATGTTAATCAACCTAAACAACTTTTATGTTTTTAATATATGAGGGAGAACTCAACAAAGCCTCCTGTTTCCTTTGACCAAGACATTTTGTCCTGGTTCAATGGAATATTCTATGGTTTTCCAACTGTAACTTGAACCATTCCATCTGGTATCTACCTTTCATGGGAGTTAACTCACCATTTGTGAAGAGAGGCTCAGGGAGTTTTCTGAAGAAGGATTTTAGTAAACTGCTTATCACATTCAAATCTCGCCATTTCTAGGTGTACAAAATAGAAATACAGTATTTTCATATCCAATACCACCAAAGGGAAAAAAAAGGATCAGTTATTCAAATAAGCAAACTTACATCATCTTGTATATCAATATCAGCCATTCCCTTGTTGAGTTCTTCTTGCATACTTGAGATGGCTGCATTATTTCCAGGAACTCTATAAATACCTGTATATTCAAGACCTCTTTCTTCAACTAATTTGCAACATATGTCAACTATTAATGGAATATACTGAAAAACAAGAAATAAACATTTTATTTAATGCAGCACAAATGTTTAGTAGTTGTATATCACAGCTAAAATGCCCCTTTCGTCCAAAAGGAAACATAAATTGCTGTTATGTAATATAAAGAATAGAGACATTACAGATCTGGGAATAGAAAAAACCTGCAAGAGATATTTGAGACAGTAAGAAGAGAAATAGACTGAGAGAAAGAGGGACCCCCAGAGAGATAACATTCTAAAAAGTAAGAACAGGTAAGGAGAATGTGGAAACCGTTCAGCTGAATAAAGAGACAGTCAAGAAAAGAAGGAGGTGAGAGTAACATCAATTCATGATATGAATCCTAGCATAAATATATACACACACATTTGCATGTATTATACTTTCTTAATTAGGTCCTTGTTCTCATCCTTGTTTTAAGATGCTAAAAGCAGAAACACACATGATTTGAAGATGAATTGTTACCGACCATTTCAGACACATTCCTAATGGTTGAATATTCAATTTCAGAGTCAATACATTAGAAAAAAAGCATTACAGGTCAGAAATACTTAGGGAAACTAAAGTCTGCTACGAAGAGGAAAATAGATTGACAGTCTCTGTTGTCTGAAAGGCTGTATACTCAGATCCCATTATAATCACAACCGAATTAATGACTTTAGGAAATCCGGTAGGCTGGTGTCTCCTACCCGATTAGTATGAGCTGGTGGGCAGTCATCTAGTCGGACGCCGAACGTTCCTGTAGCAGTTGGCTTTTTCTCAAATGTCTTTCTCATGATACTTGGAATGCCTTTTCTCCATGTGCCTTTGTCTTTTGGGGGACTGGTATCATCTTTTGATTGCCAGTCAAAATAAAACAACAACATAAAAAGGAAATGAGTGTTTAAATCATGACTTTAAAAACATTTTATCAATGTTTACATAAATCCAAGTCCTGTAATATAAATAATACATCCTATATTTAACAAAAATATGTTCTCTTCCATATAACTTATACTTCTTCATTCTTTTATAATGTGTGCTATAATTTTCTTTAAAACAGCAAAAAAATAAATAAATAAAATCAGTGTGTCATCTTTATAGTGAGACTTCAACAAAGGGAAAAATAATAGTTTTATTTCATAAATGATAGGACCTGAATCCTCCAAGTCATTTAAATTTGTAATGTCTCTGATTTAAGTATTGTTTGTATTTTCCTTCACTTTCTCTTTATAATGAAGCTGGTGTCTTGGGCCTCACAAAGGGAAAGGCCCAATGAGCCCAGACCAGGCCTACTGTGAATTTTGAGCTAGTTGACATGGGGCCTGGTGAGTAGAAATGGTACAGAAAACATAAACGTATCTCTCCAATGCCAATTTTAAATCATCTTATTTACTTGTTAGTAAAGCTAACATCAATACCTTTACTGAGAAGTTTCCTTTCCGACTCTTCCTTCGGAGAGTGTGGGCTTTGAGTCTTTGGCTCTGATTTAGCACCAAGCAAAGTTTGCCTGATGCTGAGACTCTGGCGAGGTGTTTTTGGCAACTGCTCTGCTTTGCTGTTGAAGGAAATGACATTTGTTAACTATTACAGTAATCCCCCTCTATCTGTGGTTTCAGTTACCTGTGGTGAGCCATGGTCTGAAAATATTAACTGGAAACTTCTTGGAATAAACAATTCATAAGCTTTCAATTTTGTACAGTCCTGCCCAGAATAAGAATCATCCCTTCATCCAGAGTAGCCACACTGTATACGCTACCCGCCTGTTGCTATATGGGAAAAAATATAGTGTAGAGAGGATTTGGTACTATCTGCAGTTTCAAGCATCCACTTGGGGTCTTGGAATGTATCCTTGCAAATAAGGGGGATGACTGTACTGATTTTATATCCAAATTAACTGCAGGCAAGGTGGGATTCTCACCTCATCAGACTGTTATATTCTTTTATTCTTCGACTAATTAGATCCCTGTTAGTGACTCCAGTGTCCTACAGAATAAATAAAGTAAAATTAGAAAATCAATTCTAAATATCAATAAGTAAGTGATGATCCTTACTCTTTTGAGGCTTTGTATTGTACTGCTTTGCTTGTTTAACAAAAACATTACTATCATGTGTTCTCAGTGGAGCTGTTTCAAAGCTTCTATTCAATATCACCATGTGACAAATGTTCCAAGTGCCTCCCAACATTGCCAGAGGGTTTTGTTTCTTTTCTGTATCCATGCAATACCTAGGATAGTACCAGCAAGTAACAAGTTTTCAATACTTATTGAACTGATCTGTCCATTTAAAAATAAATGACTACGAAGCAGTCAGTGTTTTCTCTAATACCAGAAAGAATGATCAGCGTTTAAAAAATATACGTGTAAGTGATTTTTCTTCAAAAAGAAAAAGAAATAATATAGGTGGATAAAAGATGGAAACAGACTGCCAGAATGTGTTAGTGACTAATTTGTAAGGACAGTGAAACCAAGGATCAACTAGTATCAAAAGTGGCAGTTACAGTACCAGAAAAGAAAAAAAGAGAAAAGCTTAAAATTTGCTTGATTTTTTTTTTAACCTCTGTGAGTTAACTTGTATAAAATGCTATATGGTAAACCCAGAGTTGACCATAACGTGATCCTTTTATTCCTATTCATTCCAATTATACATTGATATTGAGTGGGGTTCTCAATTTTTTTTAACTTGCCTCGTTTTGATTGATACAGTTTACAAAGAATACAGTCTTTAAATACAGGAGTAAGTTATCTTGAATTTAAATAGACCATTCCAACTTATCAGCTGAGAGATCATATGATTAAGATCTAGAATAAGACTGCCTGGATTTAAATCCTACCCCTGATGCTTAAGTCGCTGTGTGACCTTAGGGAAATGATTTAGCCTCTCTTTGCCGCAGTTTCCTTATTTGTAGAATGGTGGTGATGATAATAGGACACATTCATATGGTTGCTGAGATTAATGCATGTAAAATGTTTAAAATAGTATGTGCCATATGCTATGTGCTCAGTGAATTACTGTTTTCTCATCTATGAAACTGGGGAAAATACTTGTGTACCTGTATCTTAAGATTAGATGGTGATGATAATAGCTCACACTGAGTAAATGTTTATTACCTGGCAGGCTTTCTTCACATGCATTACCTCATTCAATCATCCAAACGGCTACTATGTGTCACAGAACAAGTCATCTGAAGGAGTTTTAACAATGACAGTCTACTGCCCGAGAGAGTGCCTGACACATAGTAGGTGCCTGTTACACAGAACTCCTCTGAACTATTACTTAAAGCTGAAATCCACATCTAAGTTCTTATTCTCCCTGTTTATTTTGCAAAAATTCAGGTCTGATGCTCTCTGTATAGCGGGTAGTTGTACAACATAGGTTGCACTGATAAAGATCTGGTGTTACTTTTTAACCACAAACAAGGCAAAGTGTAAACTACCAAAGGAAAAAAGCACACTTTTCCTATGGTACACGTTTTAGTACTTTGAATTGGATATAATGGAAATGACTAAATTAGAACATAATCTGCATAAGTTTACATTTAATGTAGGCATTCCTGAGTACTATAAGAGAACTCTGTGCCCCTTTTTTGGTTATAATAAATGGGCATGAAAAGTGAAAACACAGTGAAGAAAAAACTGTGTTAATGATAAGAAAATACTTCAGCAAATGCTGACTTAATCACTGCTAAATTTGCTTGATAAAGTTTATAGTTATACGTACTTTAAAAACCATCTTTCCTGTTGAAATTCCTACTGTAAAAATATCTTGATGATCATAATTCTCAAATCCCTAAACACTTCTGCATGAAAAAGAAAAGCTGGGCTGGGCGCAGTGGCTCACACTTGTAATCCCAGCACTTTGGGAGGCCGAGGTGGGCAGATCACGAGGTCAGGAGATAGAGACCATCTTGGCTAACATGGTGAAACCCCATCACTACTAAAAACACAAAAAATTAGCCGGGCATGGTGGCGGGCGCCTGTCGTCCAAGCTACTCAGGAAGCTGAGGCAAGTGAATGGCCTGAACCCGGGACGGGGGGCTTGCAGTGAGCTGAGATCACGCCACCGCACTCCAGCCTGGGCAACAGAGGAAGACTCCGTCTCAAAAAAAAAAAAAAGCTGACTTATGATTTTTGAAAATGCAAGTTTTCTTAGAAACTAATTATTGTATGACAGTAGGCTGTATCATATTCTTGACTGTATAATTCTAATAACAAAAATCATCAGTATCACTCTGCATTTATATGGTTATTTATACTGGTAAGTATGTTTACTGTAACTTAAGCACTACAACAATCCTGTCTTTGAAAGATGGAAATGGATCTGGAATAACTTGGTCACAAACGACCAGGACTAGGAATGTAGTTCACTGCTTCTCGGTATGCAGAATATATAAATAACCTATGTTTCTAGTTCAGTGATGGTGATTTTCCAATATGTGAAAATAATATAAAATAGGTATGTCTGAGTTTTCCATCAACTGTTTTACATGAAAATAGCACATTATAATTTTTTATAAAAATGATGTATCATATTCCTTAGATGTTTGTAAGAAAGTGTTGTGAAAGGGTCACATTTCTCCAGCATTCCTTTGAACACCCACCTCTTCGTTTAGGTTGCTGCTGTCCTGGATCGTCTTGATCCAAGCTAACATATCGTCTCTGTCTTCAGCCTGAAACAGGCATTCGCAGTCGGATGTGGTGAGTCGAAACACATTTTTCCTCTTGGTCTCACTGTAAGAGATGTCTATCAAGCAAGCATTAACACTGATGGGCTGCTCTTCCTCAGACGGAGTCGTCTGCTCTCTTTTATCTTTGTACAGGTAAAGTGAATGACCCCGAAGTACAACATACATCTGTTTCCACGGCCGAATACTTCCACCAACTCGCTGGAAAACATCCGATATTGCATGAATAGTCAGTATTTGGCTAAATCTTTGTGACAGGATAAGCATATTAAGCAACACCCTTCCTCTGTGCTTATACATAACTAGTGTAGCAGATGGCAGATTTAGCTCAGTACCTATTTGTGAGGAGAGGAAGATAAAAATTGTGGACCGTAAACCGAGTTAGGCAGTATATGCATATCAAAGTCAAGGACAGTGAAATCCCAACTTCAGTTGGGAAGGCAAAATGAACAAAGCAAATCAAAGAAAACAAATGTAGCAAAATATATCAAAAACAGTAACGGAACAGAAAATTTAAAAATCAGTCCAAAAAACCTTTTGAGTGAAAGACTTACGACTTACAGCACACAAATGACAGAAACTGCAGAAGTTCTCAAACAATTGTATACTTAACTAATTAACAGAGTTCATCAACTTTATATGGCTAAGCAACTCTATCCACATCCAAAGTGAGTTTTCTGACAGCATTAAAATATTCTTATATATAAGCTGTCCAAATATTATAGAACATTTTTGCGGCAAAGTTTTTTTCTATTGAAATCTACTGGATGCATATATTGATATTTTTATGCTTGTTTAATTTTTAAAATACAATGAAACAAACTTATAAAGGTAACTTAAAATAAACTGAGAAAAGAGATATAAAAATTTAAAACTGAACTGCCACTTCCTAAAGGACAATGGGAATAACCCATTGCTAATAAACTAATAAGAAGGGCAGAGTTCCTTCTTAAATACTTTGGTTTCTTTTTTACATTGCCAAAACGTAAGACAATATGCATGTTGACTACATGCAGCTGACACACAGGACAAAAAGTACTAAATTAAAGCAATAATTAGAATTTTTTTAGGGAATACTTTTTTAATGTAGAAAAATATATTTATAAATTTTTTTTTCACTCTTTAATCTGGGTATCATGCCATTTTATGTATACAGGTTTTATGGTTTATTTGTCAGGGTCTGCATTTCTGACAGTCAGGGTGGCTTAGAAAACACACTACCTTGCCCTTATCGGTGACAAGAGGCCGGAAATGGAGCCACCCTTCCTTGGCAGCATCACTGAAGACCTCTGAGGAAGAATCTTTTCTGGACCCAGAGTCTTCCGATGACTTTTGGCTGTCTGTGATCTATAGAAAGGACCAAGAAAACAAGGGAAAACAGCATTTTCCTTTATAAATATTTGCACATTGAAACTGCTTTGTGGAAAACTCTTATTTAATGTTTCAAGTGAAGGGCTATTTTTGAAAAATCCTAACTTTATATTTTTAAAAATTTCTAGTCTCATTTAAAAAATGTGAATTGACTATCATTTTTTAACCATTAAACATAACAAATGGTATAATTTTCCTGTTCTCATCAATTCACATTTTAGTGAAAAATGAGAAAATGATCGTTTTGTGATTTATGTCATTTGAAGAATGAAAACAGCAAGATGCAATAACGAATGGCTGAGAAGCAGCTAGAAACTGGTGATGCTGTGGCAGGGCTTCTCTGAAGAAATAATATTTTGTTGAAATCTGAAGGAAAAATAAGGAGCCAGCCATAAAAGGTCAGAGGGAAGAGAAGTTTGGTGAGAATGTATAGCTAATAACTGTATATCATCATTATCACTTAAAATGTTCACTGATTAATGTGATCAACAAACAGCTAATTCTAGATCATTAAGGGTCTTTTAGGCCATGGTAGGAAGTGTGAAAGAAGCATTAAGTGACAAATCAGGGGAGTAACTGAACACCCAGTTCAAAGCTCACTGAGTACTCTGTTGAGAGTGGATTCTAAAGGGACAAGCATGAAAAGAGCTGCGACTACAGGAATCCAGGTGAGAGATGATGTCAGCTTGCATTTAAGTAGCATAGGTGAAGACAGGAAGATTCAGGGTAGTCTGGAATTGATATGGGGGAGAGTGAAAAAGAAGAAACATGGCTAGTTCTGAGATATTTGGCTTCATCAAGAAGATGAATGGAAGTGAACTTGCTGAGATGGGGAAAACTTAAGGGATAATGAGGTCTGGGGGTAACGGGTCTAATCATCACGTAAACCTTGAGTTGCTGATTAAACATCCAAGTGACGGCAGCTGACATGAGCTGCAGTTCAGGAAGGAGGTCAAGGATAGCCACGTAAACTTTGGGAAACCTCTGCATAAGATCACTGAGGAAATCAGGGTAGATAAAGAAGGGTCAGAACAACTCTGGGCATTCCAACATTTAGATATTAGGTGGAGCAGAGGGGATGGAGAAGTAGCCTTTCAGTTAGAAGAACAGGAAAGTGTGGCAAGATGGAAGCCAGCAGAAGAAAGCATTTCAGGAAGGGAGCTGGAAATTGCATTGAATACCAGCAAGGGTTCAAGTTAAAAACCAACGTTAACCATTAGTTTCGGAACCTGAATGTCAGTGTTGTTCTGATGTGCGTGAGCTGAGAAGTAGAAACTATAGTTTTTTTCAAGGGGTTCTGCTGTGAAATGGAGTAACGAATAAAGCGGGATGTGGATTCCAGGAAGGTTTCTATTTTAATGTAGGAAATAGAACATGGGTGCATACAACAGTGAACAAGTCACTGGAAAAATGGTGACTGTGCAGAAGGGGACTGAGAAACTTAAGAGGCAAGAGAATCCAAAGAAGTGTGAGGTGCACAGTAATATTTATGGTAAGAATAAGGAAGGCAGCAAGTGTGGGTATAAAGGCAGGGGACTGGCTGGGGATGGTGGCTCACGCCTGTAATCCCAGCACTTTGGGAGGCCAAGGCGGGCGGATCACCTGAGGTCAGGAGTTTGAGCCTATCAACATGGCAAAACCCCATCTCTACTAAAAATGCAAAAGTTAGCCAGGCGTGGCAGGCGCCTGTAATCTCAGCTACTTGGGAAGCTGAGGCAGGAGAATCGCTTGAACCCGGGAAGTGGAGGTTGAGAAAGGCAGGAAACTGATATTTTTGGAGATGGTAAATAAGGAAATTCCTGTCTAATAGTTTCTATGTTTTCAGGGAAGTACGAGGGGAGGGAGAAGAGAGAGAACAGGGGTGGAGTGAGGGGTGTTAGGGGAAGCCACGAAATAATTTCCAGGATAGAAAAACATAAAACAAAATACAAAAAGGACTGCTGGGCAGTTAGATTTCTGGCCTTGAACTGATAAAGTCAGAAAAATCAGCACAATGTGCATCAAGTATTACGTACTTGAATATGTATAGAAATTAGAAGAGAACATTTTATACATGATATTTTCCAAATGTACTCAATACTTACAGAATAAAAGATTACAATATTTAAATATTAAATGTCTACTGGGTAAAAGAAGTACTTCTCTATGAAGAGAGAAACTAAGGTAAGGAGAAACTCTAATACTAACCTTGATTCCCTTCAGACTAGATACGTGCTTAAAGGACCTGTTGGGAAAAAAATACATAAATATTTTCAGTAAGTGCAAAAAAAACTTAAAGATATAAGAATAATTTTATTACCATTAATCTTTCAATAATAATCTGACATTTCATCATTAATACGTTAAATGTCCCCTATTCAATGGAAGTGAAAAAAAAAAGCTAATTTTATAAAAAACTTTCCACTCAGTAATTAAAACTTTCTTAATTGATCTGGTAAGTTAAAATTGTTTCTGCTTAAAATGTGGGGCTTTCTATTTTTTTTTTTTTAATCAAAGACAAAGCTACTCAGGCTGAACACTGGGTTTTATGTTATTAGTTAACCATAGCTGCAATGCTATATTAAGGATTTCCATGATGTTAATTATGATCAGTAAGCAGTTGCCAGCAGCAGCCATCTTCAGGGAGATGCTTCCTGTCATCTCCACTCATCCTGCTGGTGGATACCCTGAACTGGAAATGTGGCAGGGAGGGCGCAGTTAGGGACAGTCCCGGCCCTTCACTCTTCTACTCCAACCACATTCTGACTGCTTTCAAAAAGGAGGACAACTGTTGCCACTGAAAAGGCTCAGTGCTTCAGGAGACAGGTTCATGTTAAAGTAATCGAAAATAATTTAACTTTTATTAAGGGACAATAAACTTTTTTAAACTCAAAATTCATTTAAGAAACTTAGAGTTTCTTGAAGATGTTACTAGAGGTGTCACTGTTCTCTCCTCTCAGAAACGCCCCCACCACGCCACAAACAACAATGTAATCAGAAACAGATATGCAAACTCAATCTTCAACCATATCAGAAGACACTGTAACTCTGAACTACCCTATACAAACAAAAAAAGGTGGCTAACTGCAGTGAAGTAAACAATGGATACAGGAAGAAAGAAGAGGGCACCGTTACTTGCAGATCTCAAAACTGCAGTACATTGATTTCTGAGAGATTGAAACCAACCATCCATTGTTTGGAACAATGGAAAATAGCGTGCTGAAGCTGGTGACAGGAGCCTCGTTTGTTACCACGGAGTATCAGAGGAGAATGAGGAAACATACAGTCCTGCCATCACTGCAGGAAACAGTGTGTAGCTGGTGTAGGCTGCGGTAGACTCTGAAATAACGGCAGTTTTTGATATCTTATAATGAGGAAGAAATAAAAGCTAAAATAGCTCACAAATCCAACCCTGTATCTTTAGGAAAATTCCTGCTAGCCTGGAAGCAAGCCCTGCTAGCCACACACAAACCTCCCTGAAGTAGCTGGTCCAGAAAGAACTAATTTTATTGGAATATAAAGAATAACCAAATGGAACCCTCAGAGGACTATATGCAAAAATAAAAAAGACAAATAGCTCTTTAACACAAGGTTCAATATCATAGATGTCAGTATTCCCCAAGTTAATTTATAAATTAATCATTGTATCAATGAAAATGTACATAAGAATTCAAGAACTAGAAAATCTGAATTTAAGGTTCAAATACTAAAATAAAAATAGCCAGGAGAATTCTGAAAAAACATAAAATAATGATGGATAATAGTCTTACCAGATAAGAAAGACATCATAAAACTACCATAATTAATAGAACCTGTTATACATTAATATACAGATAAATCAACTGAATAGAGCCCCAAAATAAAATTAAATACATATGACTTAGTATATAATAAAGATAATGTACTGGTGGGAAAAGGATGACATTCAATAGGTGCTTTTGGGACAACAGAGATATTAGAAAATGTAAAGTCTCTCTATCTCACTAATTAGAATAAATTAATTCCAGGTGAGTCAAAGTTGTGAGTTTACAAAAAAATAAAAAAATAAGTAAACATAACTTTTGTTATAATTCTGGAGTAGAGACAATTTTTCGATACAATACGACTCAAAATTCAAAGGCCACAAAAATATTTCCTAAATTTAGCCACAGAAAAAATTTCAAATATTTTTGCATGGTTTAAAAAAAAATGAAAAATATTGAATTAGGAAAGACTTGCAACAACACATCACAGAAAAATGTTAGCTTCCTTTATATAAAAAGGATGCAGAAGTCAGAAGAATCCATAGAAAATAGTCAAAAAATATAAAAAATCAGTTCACAGAAAAATATATCTTAAATATATGAAATGGTGTTCAACTGATAAGAAAGCGTCAAATTAAAACTGCAAAATGCTATTATGATAATTAAAAAGATATGTATCAAGGTCTAAACAAAACACTGTGTTAGAATATAACAGCAGAGGCTTTTGTATATTGCTGGTGGGAATGTGGTTCGGTATAATTTTTATGGAGAGCTATTAACAATAGATATTAAAATTAAAAATATGGCTGGGCATGGTGGCTCATGCCTGTAATCTCAGCACTGTGGGAGGCCGAGGTGGGTCGATCACCTGAGGTCAGGAGTTCCAGACCAGCCTGACCAACATGGTGAAACCCCGTCTCTACTAAAAATACAAACTTAGCCGGGCGTGGTGGTGCATGTCTATAATCCCAGCTACTTAGGAAGCTGACGCAGGAGAATCGCTTGAACCCGGGAGGTGGAGGCTGCAGTGAGCCGAGATCGCGCCATGGCACTCCAGCCTGGGCAACAAGAGCAAAACTGTCTCAAAAATAAATAAATTTTTAAAATAAATAAAAATATACCTTTGATGTAAGAATCCTGTTTTCAATTGTATTTATTCACACATGTGCTAACTGCACTATGTGCAAATACAGTCAATAAAGTATTTGTGATAGCATAAGATTTGATCACTATAAATGTCTATTAATACAGAGTATTGGTTAAGTATATCATGGTATAAACTACTCAATGGAAAATTAAAAAATCATGAAACAGCATGAGCCAGGACTATATGCATTTAATGATCTCTAAGATCAGTGTCTATATCATGTGTCATTTGTTTGTAAAAATAATTAGAATACAATACACATATATGCATATTTAGGTAGTGTACATATGATTTTATGTACAGAATAGCTCTAGAATTACACAAAAGAAAACAGTAACATATTATGTCTGAATAGTACTGAATGGCTGCAGTTTTTAGGGTGAGAGTATTTAACATTTTTCTACCATTTTTGTGTGTTATTGATTTTTAAAATTCAATTTAATGTTACCATTAACAACTTTATTTGCATTTCTAATGTCAAAGTTAGAAAACATAAGACCATCATTCAATTCTGAACTTATATGTCCAGGTCATGCTGAATACCCATCCACATGCAAATATTTAAAATAATACACCTGAGACTTACAATTTTGCATCTTCTCTGTAATCATCCAGACCCTCATCATATGATTTTGATCTTTCTGTCTTTGAGTTGGGCTGAGCATCCAGGCTAGGAGGGCCAACAGATTCTGTAATTAATTAAAATTCAGTATTTAGACATTCACAAGTGGTTCCCAGATTCTTTTAATGGTGGAAAGATCAGTTTATCATACTGTTCTAAGCGGAAAACAGAGCATGAGATATGGTTTACAAAACCACCCTTTAGACGTACCGTGGTCATGTGAGAGCTGACGGCGAATTATGGGAGCTGAAGTTGTGAGGGTGGGAGGAACTGTTGCTATGGAGGGGACCTGAGAGGTAGAGGCTGATATAACAGCAGAAGCAGGGATATGTGCAATATCATGATCAATGCTAGGGCTAGTTGGTTCATCTGTAAGAAAAAAGGAAAATCAGAATGTTCAATGACCTAATCGTTATTAATAAAACTCATAGTCAGTAACATTATTAAGGGGGTCAGATAAAGATTTTAACACTTCACCACCAAAGCACATCACTAAATGACCTATTCAGTCTGCTAAAAATTGATTTACAGTTATTACTCTAGTAATTCTAAATAATTCTGAGAATATGGTATAAGAAATTAAATGAGCTGCTCTGCCAACCAATTAATGCCTTCACTAACTAATTGTCAAGGTACTAAAGTTTATAGGTACCTCGAACCTAAACCTATCAAACCAGAGCAATAATCATATACCACTCAAAAGAATTACTTTTCAAATTTTAAATGTATCACAGATTATCACTTCAGGAAATTAAGCAAGGTGATTGGTTGAGGCTCAGTTTTCAAAGCATTAATTCCTAAAACCGTATCTCCCCCCTCATCCCCACACAAGTGTATCTCAATTTCTGTAGAAAGACAAAGTCCAGTCTCTAGCTTCCAAAATAAGTTTCCAGAGACATTTGTACAAAATTCTTACTCTTATAAAAACATCAATGATTTAAATTCTAATACTTGAGGCCAAGAAATGTAATTCAATAGGATGCTAGAACTATAATCCTTAAAATTAAACGCCCCAGAATAAAACCTGTTAAAGAATGTACTACAATGATAAACCAGGGTTTTGATGCCTTGATTTAAAAGGTCCAGCTATGTTAATTTTTAAATTCTAAGAATGCTGTACCATATTATCAGGATTTTACTCAAAAAGACCGATAATGTTACAAAAATATAACATTTCCATCTTATGGCCAAAATCAGTAAATTCTAACTAAGTTTAGCTTATTTTCTATTTTTACAACTTTCTTTAAAAGCAGCTCTTTACATTTTAGCAAGAGAAGACATTTTGGAAATTTCTCTATGTACCACTTTTTACTAAGTAAATGACAGTTTATATCATGTCAGTAAGAATACAGTAATTCTTTTTCCAAAATCAAGAAGATAACTGAAGTTTTAAAAATTCAGTGAGGATAACAATTTAATTTCACTAAAACTTGTATTTAAAACTGATTTTGATATTTAAATTAGCACATGTAATAAAGTTTCTTTAAACAATACATGATATAAAGCAGGCTGGTTTTATAGAGTCTGCTGATCCATAATTCTGTTATAGATTAATGAATACTGATGTGAACAGGAATATACTGTATTCTTCAAAAAGTATCTGACTCATGCAGAATTAATAAATCTTTATACTGGGATAAATCTTTGAGGAGAATGATTTTATGCCTTGCAAAAGTAATGAACGTGAAATTCAAATTGTACATGGATTAAGCATTATTGCAAAGCATTAAATACAATTTTCAAATTTTGTGTCCCTGGATTTCCTGATGGTATTCATTCAATCCCTTCCGACTTACTATACTTTGGAGAAAATTTCTGAAACACACTGGATTAAAATAATCAGTTTTAGATATGTCTGCAAAAATAGGTGGGAGGATAGATACTCACCTGTTCTAAAGTTGGACTGAATGGAGAAGGCGTGGGAGAAGAGACTAACATTGGGCTTACTCATTTCAGTATTGTTGCATTCTTTATAATAAATGCCTTTTACTGGTATGTTAAAAGGAGAAAAGGAAAAGCTAAACATACTTTTAAAGTAAACACAATTATATTACCTCACATTTACAGACTATACTAATCCCATCCTTTATTCCCTTTGAAAATATAAAAACTTTTCTACTGGTTTAAAAATACTGCGTTAGGAATAATCCAAATTCAAAAACTCTAATTTTCACATACACTTTAATTATTACCAATATGCAGATTACGTAAAAACAATTTCAATTTCTCTTATTTTCCAATGTAGAAAAATAGACATTAGTTGACCAAACGGAAAACAAAAATTTTTCATCTCATATACAAACATATTCAAAAGCATCATGATGTCACACTTTCAAATGACTTCTAAATTTTTAAATAAAATATTCTGTTAGATGAAAACCAATCATCTTTATCCTAGGCATACCACATACTACATTAAGACATTAATGCATTCAAAACGTATTTATGAACTACTGGGGTTACAGATTTGTTATTAAGTGGCATAAACATTCGTGTTAAACTAAATTACATAATCAAAGAACTGACTTAAGAAATGAAGTCTTGGCCGGGTGCGGTGGCTCACGCTTGTAATCTCAGCCCTTTGGGAGGCCAAGACGGGTGGATCACCTGAGGTCAGGAGTTCCAGACCAGCCTGGCCAACATGGCAAAACCCTGTCTCTACTAAAAATACAAAAATTAGCCGGGCATGGTGGTGCGTGCCTGTAGTCCCAGCTACTCGGGAAGCCGAGGCAGGAGAATCACTTGAACCTGGGAGGCGGAGTTGCAGTGAGCTGAGATCATGCTACTGCACTCCAGCCTGGACGACAGAGCAGGACTCTGTCTCAAAACAAAAAAACAAAAAAACAAAAAAAAACTGAGGTCTTCATTTACTTTCTTCACTAAAAGACCCAGAGCTCTTTTTAATAAAAAGAATGGTGAAGGATACGTAAGTTGCTCCACATCAAAATTCAATATGGTTACTGTTTCTTAACATGTAAAAAAATACAGGCCTATATATCCCAAAATTTTGCTTTGGAAAACAATGTTTTCCAAAAGTAAATAATCCTCACAGATAATATCTACTCCATTATTCATTTGGATTTTTTCCAAATGGAAAATATTTCAAATTATGTTTCTATTGATAATATTCATATCTGAACAGGAAACTTTCACTGTTTATTGCTTATCAATATTTTAGAAAAAACATCTTAAAGATTTCATATTGTGAAACTTCATGCATAACTGTTACACAATCATTTTTCAGATATCAAAGCATGAAAGAAGAGAAGTCCTCCTATATGAAGAGCTCTTATAAGTAAGAACCACCAAAATCACAGCGGAAAGAACAAAACACATGAAAACACAACTCATGGAAGAAATGCAAAAGCCTCATAAAAATGTAAAAAATACTTGTAAAAACCTATTACTGAACTGATCAAATAAAAGCAAGATGAAACAGTGATTTATAACTGTCTTTTCATCTCATAAACTGACAAGTATTTTCACTTTAAGATGTTCTCATCCTACTTGATCCTCTTCGTATTCTTCAAGATAACTACAGAGAGTGTATCTATGCCTGTCTATCCCAGAGATTCAACAGGATTTCACAGGAGTGGCTGGCCCTCCGGTGGGTGGGCATGATCTAGGCCTATCCCTCTGAATCCACAGAGATTGGCCAAGGGGTGACAACCACGCAGTCAGGGCCCCTGATATTAATAGTATCTCCAGGATTCAATACATGGGCAGTGAGAAAACTATGGGCTTTCTCCTCTTTTCCTTGAACAGCAACTGTAGAAATCAGTAAACTGTTGAGTTGTCACCAATGGCCACCTTTTCTACTATGTGGAGAAAAATTATCTGAGAATGAAGAAAGCAAAACAAAAAAAGATTCACAGTGGTGGCTCATGCCTGTAATCCCAGCACTTTGGGAGGCCAAGATGGGAGGATCACTTGAGGTCAGGAGTTCGAGACCAGCGTGGCCAACATGGTGAAGCTCCATCTCTACTAAAAATACAAAAATTAGCCAGGCATGGTGGCGCACGCTGGTAATTCCAGCTGCTCAGGAGGCTGAGGCAAGAGAATCGCTTGAACCTGGGAGGTGGAGGCTTAATGAACTGAGATTGTGCCACTGCACTCCAACCTGGGCAACAGAGTGAGACTCCATGTCAAAAAAGAAAAGGAAAAAAAACCTCACTCTTGATGTCATCACTTGGGTATTTAGATGCAGCCATGCATGGAACCAGGTCTACCACAGAAGTTCTTCTCTGTGAGCTAACATTACTTCTTGGCATGAGCTAATTTGAAATAATTGCCCTGTCCCTGGAACCAAGAGAATTATGATGAACATAAATGTGGAGGGCAATGCGTTTCTACCACCCTGACAAATGTGCATGTCTTCTCAGAACACCCATTGTCCACTGGTACAGGTTAGGGCACAGAGCAAAAAAAAAAGTCCCTTCTAAGATGAGCTGAGTTATCAGGAATGTTTCTCACAGCTTATCATAATTACAAAGAAGCATATAATTAATGTACTTTATATTTTATAATTATAGTTGACAAGAGTTTTATGTAACTCGGTGAAATTATCAGAATTTTCAGCATAGACCATGGCAGAATAATCAGTTCCCTGACATCCCTGCTGTTTTATTTCACCTCTGGTACGAAGTAGTATTCCTACCCTCTCCCCAAATTACAGCATAATAATTTAAGGAATATTAACACTATTACTTATTTTAATGACAGAGTAAACTGTATATTGCAAAGACAGGGGTAAATTTGTATAAGTTGAAAGAAATGGCAACTAACCTGAAATTATATATGTGGTTCCAAAATAGCAACAGCATGTATATATCTCTTTTACTAAAATATGGAAATTGAATAAACTGTCTCTGTTCCAACTCCTACCAGAAGGGACATACCTCAAGCAAAATACACTTAAAATCTTGATTTTTCCTCATCCTTAGGGAAAAGGAGAGGAAATACAGCTAATGGATCCTGTGTCTTAAAAATAAATTCAGGCCAGGTGCAGTGGCTCACACCTGTAATCCCAGCACTTTGGGAGGCCCAGGCGGGTGGATCACGAGGTCAGGATATCGGGACCACCCTGGCTAACACGGTGAAACCCCATCTCTACTAAAAATACAAAAAATTAGCCAGGCGTGGTGGCGGGCACCTGTAATTCCAGCTACTCGGGAGGCTGAGGTAGGAGAAGGGTGTGAACCCGGGAGGTGGAGCTTGCAGTGAGCCGAGATCACACCGCTGCACTCCAGCCTGGGCAACAGAACGAGACTCCGTTTCAAAAATAAATATATAAATAAATAAATAAATTCAGATGTGACAAATATCCTTTCTTTTTACTTGCCTTCTGAGATATACACTCAATTTAAATCAAAGGAGGTGAATGGCTAAAGTTAAATGATCTTATTAAGTCAAGCATAAGCTCCTTCTTTCAAGTAACAACGTATTAATCTTTGGTAATGCCACTTTTTTGGTATTTTTTTTTTAAATCAGAGTTAAGCCCAATGAAATAAAGACATCCTGAAAAATCGAACTCCTTAGGCAAGTTTAAATTAGCCCCATTAATACCAATTACTGAACATCAGGTAAAAGAGCTGATAAAAATGGCATGCTGGAGCTGGAACTCCATTTACATTACATTTAAAAGGCCTGGAGAAAGAATGTTTAAAAATGATGCTAATATATTCACATGGCCTTCTCATCTTTGACCCAGCAACAGACCTTGAGGCTCACTAAACATTTTTCACTAATCATAAATAAAATTTTTGAAGCAATAAGTCCTGTTTTATATGAACTGGTGAGGGGTGCCCATCACCTAGTTCAAATATTCCCAATTTTTATAATAATTAAGCTCATTATCATAACTGGAATTCAGTTTTCTAATTAAGACCAAGTTTCTTTAATGGTCAGTTCTGTGAACATGGATTTAAATTAACATTTGGCTTTTTGAAAGTCATTTGGAGATTTGGCTATCTTAATAACCAAAAGGCCAATGCTGTATCTCCCTATTAGATAGAAATGATTTTACAGTGGTTAGGAAGGGAAGTATTTTGAATAAATTCCCTATTTATGTTTGCCATAGCAAGATGGCAGTCAGTGCTGACGATGAGGGAGTGGAGTTATAAATCCAAGAGGAACTACTATGAAGTAGGTATCTGAAAGGGAGGTGACAAAATCAGAGTAAAAGCAGGGATGTGTGTGATATGGGCAGCTCGTCTACAAGAAAGCAGGCACCAGTGAGCAGAGCAATGGCTCTAAATTTACAAAGGGCAAGTGGAAGGATCACATCTAGATTTGCCACGGTTAACAGGTTACAATTACTTGGCTGAAGTTTTGCAGTCCCATAGACCAAAGATAACTAAACCTTTAAGATCTGGGGGTGAGGGTGTGTGTCCACGGGCCCATGCACAAGCATGTGTGTATGAAAAATGATCCAGCTTGCCAGCTGACATGCTGCAACAATTTCAACAAATTCAACATTTACTTAGAAATTTAATAAATATCAGGTCACCAATTTCACTAATCTATCTTGAAAATTATTCTCAATTCTAGTACACAGAAAAGCAGCGAGAGAGTAGAAATGTGGATGACTGAGTAGGGAAGTCAAGAGACCTGGTGTGTTTCACTTTGCAAAAGCCACTTAACTTTTTTGGATATTACATTCACCACCTATAAAACAAAGAAGTTGGACTTGGATGGTGAGAAGGGCCAATTCTAGTTCAAATGGCCAACAGTTACAAATCCACTAAAGCGGCAGAATTACCTATTTAATTTATGTAAACATATAAAATATTTTTAGGTTTTTATAAACCAGGCATTTGTTAGAGGGCTTCTGAGATTTGGGTCTATTTTCAACATTAAAGGAACTAGGTGAAAAGGCTCCAAAGTCTATTTTAGTGAAACAATTTCACAGTTTGTAAGAGCTAGGTTTTGGGAGGGCACAGTGGCTCATGCCTGTAATCCCAGCACTTTGGGAGGCTGAGGCAGGCGGATCACCTGAGATCAGGAGTTCGACACCAGCTTGGTCAACATGGTGAAACCCCGTTTCTACTAAAAATACAAAAATTAGCTGGGTGTGGTGGCACACGCCTGTAATCCCAGCTACTTGGGAGACTGAGGTGGGGGAATCGCTTCAACGTGGAAGGCAGAGGTTGCAGTGAGCCAAGATCATGCCAGTGTACTCCAGGCTGGGTGACAGAGTGAGACTCCATCTCAAAAAAAAAAAAAAAAAAAAAAGAGCTAGGTTTAAAAAAACATATTTCCCTAAATAAATAAGCATAGCAATCTATAAAGTGTGCTACAAAGAAATTTAAAGTGTTTCAGAATAAAAGCTAATGTGGCCGAGTGTGGTAGCTCATGCCTGTAATCCCAGCACTTTGGGAGGCTGAGGCGGGCGGACCACCTGAGGTCAGGAGTTTGAGACCAACCTGGCTAACATGGTGAAACCCCGTTTCTACTAAAAATAAAAAAAATTAGCTGGGCATAGTGGCGCGTGCCTGTAATCCCAGCTACTTGGGAGGCTGAGGCAGGAGAATCACTTGAACCCGGGAGGTGGAGCTTGCAGTGAGCCGAGAGAGTGTCATTGTACTCCAGTTCAGGCAATGAAAGTGAAATTCCATCTCAAAAACAAACAAAAAACTAATGGTACTACCAAAGAAAAGATAAAAGAGCATATAAAATTATTTACTGGTGGAACATTTTTGTTAACCAACTTAACACTTCTAAATCATCTTGATATGGCAGTGCCAATAAGGCTGTGACCATCAAATTCAATTTAACCTAGGCTAACCCTCACTGAGCACACACACAGCCAACGTTGGGGTAAGACGGAGTAGTCTTAGAGATATGACAAAAGCATGGAGAAAGAAAGTGAAGATGAAACCCTGGGTGTGGGTAACAGTCACAGTGTTTTTGTATTACTAGTAATGAGGAGTATAAATCAGAGAAGTGTAGGAAGTCAGGATTTTAGAACACACTGCAGTATCTGCTACTCACCATAGGATTACTCATGAACAGCTCACATTGTTATGGTTTGTGTTTACTTATAAAAGAAGTTGAAATTTATTTTCAGGACTTACTATGTAGCTTTATAAAGTGGGGGGGGGGTGGGAACAGTAAACAAAATACTGTTAATGAGTAATATTTCAAATTTAAAAAAATGTATTCATTTTGTATGCCTGTATGCCTCCTAGAACCTTAGTATATAGGAGGGGTCCTATATACTAAATAGGGTTTTATCAATAGCTTTACAATTGATAGCTTTAAAAATGTTTCCATAGAAAAGAAACAACAGTCCTCAACAGCTTTAAAAATGTTCCCATAGAAAAGAAAAACTCAACTGGTACTCAAAGAGAAGCATATTATACTGTAAAATGATGGAGAACTCTTTTCATAAACCCACTGGGCACCAGGGGAATAGAAGCATGGGCCTTGGCTGGTGGCAAAAAGAGAAGGAAAAAAGCCCCTGCATCGCGCGCCTCCAGGGGGCGCTCTTCACAGGCATTCTACCTACACAGCACCCTCCCTGGAGCTGTGCTCTGCGATGAGGCTGAATGAGGCAAACCTAGACACCCTGTCTCTATCACTTACTGTACGATTTTAAAGAAGTTATTTAGCCTCTCTATTCCTTAAATTTCTCACTTATAAAATGAAGATAATATTAAGGACATAAGTCATCACCCGTTAGCAGATGTTTTAGAGCTGCACAGTCATTATGATGAGAACTGTCTTGTTGTTTTGCTATACATTTAACCAGCATTTCAAAATTCTTTCAGCCATTATCTCAACAAATACTTACTGAGTGCATTCTTTATGCCACACAGTGTTCTAGGCATTAGGGACACAAAAGTGAACCAAAGATTTAAAATTTCTGCTCTCATGTAGTTTATGTTTTAGTTCTACTGAGAAACATGTAACAACAACAAAAAACATGTCAAGTGGAAACAGTAATATGAAGATAAATAAAAAAGCTTAAGAAGAGAATGTCAGTTTCTGTGTCTGTGCGTGGGATACCTGTTTTAAATAGGTGAGTCACAAAGGCTGCTTGGATAAGATCTTTGAGCAGAGACCCAAATGTTACGAGGAAGTCAGAGGCTTGTGACTATCTGTGGAATGTGTTCCAGGGTTGGAAACCAGCTGTACCTGTCCCTGTAGCAAGGCACGCCTGACAGCAAGGAGGCTGGCGAGGCTGTAGATGGGATGCATATGGAAGACTGTGATAAGAGACCACGAGGCAGGACCTCTCTGACCCCATCAGAGAGGGAGCTGCGAGGCAGACCATGGAGGGCCTTTCAGACCACAGGATTTTGCATGCTATTTTGGGTGAGATGGATGGGAAGAAAACAGAGGGTTCTGCACAGAGGAGTGGTGTGATCTAATTGACATTTATAAAAACATCACACTGGCTGCTGTATGGAGAACAGATCTGGGGTGGGAGGGAGCAGACAGAAGACTCAACAGGACGGGTGCCAGCAACTGTGGCACACGCTTATAATTTAAGTAACTTCTCTAAATCTATTCTAGGATTTATAGTATGGCAAACTAACTTGACAATGAAGAGGTCTTTTCTCTCAGTACACGTTAAATTTACAAAGAAATATGCTTTAGAAGGTAAAAGCACCATTTACGTAAAAGGTTGGTAACTAATTATCAAAACTGTTCCACTTGGTTTTTGATTCACATGAATCAACAATTAGGTACAATTTGCTTTGCTGATTTCCTTAATCTCAGGAATTTGTCTCATCAAAATAAAAACTTGAAATGGGTACCACGTACATGAATTTTTTTTTTTTTTTAAAAAAAGGAAAATTGGTACTAGAAATAACCTTTAAAGAGGATAAAAGCTCTGGTTGAAGCACAGCTTATGAGATTCCCTACAAACATTTTAAAATCACACTGTTAAGATTTCTGTGCCTATTGAACTAGAAATAATACTTTTCTGGAAAGATTTCTTCTACATTTGGCATATTAGCCAATGACTCTAAATAAGCTCACCTATAAATGGGATGGAAGCCAAGGAATCACCAGGTGGACTGGTACTCGAGGCTTTTCTTTCCTCCATTCTTTTTATGTGGACTTCTCGACGTGCATCATTGGGCAGCCAGCAGGTAGTGTCTGACCCAGTCTCCTGGTCATTTACTGCCAAGATGTAAGACTGATGCCTTAAAGGCTGTGGTGTCTGGCGTCCAGATGGAGGTTTTTCCCTTAGGATGACAGCTTCTTTATTATCTAAAGTATCTGATTGCTCAATTTCAGCCTCTTGTAAACTTAAATCTTGATTCCTTTGACTGATGGGTAGTTCTAAATCTGAAGTACCGGCGTTTTCACTCGATTGAGTGGCAGGCTTGGCAGAGGCTCCAGATAAAGAGGGGGATTTCCCAGTCTCCACTTGCTGCTCGGGGGTGCTGTCAGTCCTTACCCATGTCTGCTGATTCAACAGACTATTCTGATGCAAGTGATTTACTGGTCTTTGGTCTTTGATAGAAACAAATGATTTCTGGCTAAATGATGGTTTTGTGACATGCGTCGAAGGAGCTTTCAGAGAATTACTTCGGACTTTCACAAGAGGTGACCTGTCTGGTGAAATACCCCGAGGCAGTGACATTCCACAAGTAGTCTGAAAATTTCTGTTTGACTGCAGTGCTTTTAGATCTGGTGGAATTTTTTTCAACTGTGACACAGATCCCACTCCTCTACCACTCAATCGCCTGTTATCAGAATTAACAACGCTTGGAGCCACAGTAAAATTGGAACCTCGAAAAGATTTATGAATTTCTTGCTGCCTAGGTCTTTCATAAATACCTCGTCTATCATCCTGTTCAGTAAACCCACTCCACTTGTAAGTCTGTTTTTTCTCTCCATTGGAATCAGGTATTGGAGTTCCAGAACTGACATTTTCTAAGGTTTCATCCTGTCCCTCAATATAATCCCATGAACGAGTTCTATGATTACTAAAACTAACAGATGGAGATGTCAGTGCTCCTTGAGATGCACTTCTTGGACAATACTTCATTAGCACAGAGTCTTCCAGTCTTTCTTGGGACACACTGCGTTGCCGTATCTGGACAGACTGGGGCACTCGATCATGAGAGGTGCTTCGACGTCGTCCCTGCAAAGTAGTGCGGTTGGGGACGACCTGGTTATAATCCGTCGTGCTTTGAGATGCTGCTCTTAAACTATCTAATCTTTCTTGTATTGTCCGACAACCTATGTGCAATCGTCTGTTATCAATATACTCTTTGTAAGTTTTATAGTTTTTCCAGTCTATGTGCTGATGGGAATTCGGCGAATAGTGATTAACAGATACAGAGGGAGCCTCCACAGCTTGAGATCTGCTGCTTGAGATTCCATCAGAATGTCCACTGTAATTTCCAGATTTAAGTAAAATTCCAGAAGGTTCCAATGATCTGGAGCCTGCAGTCTGATGAATTAGATGAGTGGTGGGAATTGATAATGGTGGTGATGTGGTTCTTGACACTGTTTTTAAAGAGGTCTGCTCATTCACGCCATACCTCACTTCTTCAGTTCTATGTGAAGGACCTGCATGGTTGTTTCTATTGGATAACAAATCTACAACCTTCTCAGAAGGCACAATGACAGTCCTTACACTTTCATTGCAAACACACACTGCTGTGTTTGATTTTGCAACATCTGTTGGTGATGGAGGCACTTGTATTTCCATTCTATAGGCCCTGCCAGGTTGTGTCAGTACTGGTGTACTGGTTTGCTGTTTGCTCAATGATGAGTCAGGAGGAGATATTTCAACTGGCTGTGCCATGGCTGACGGGGCAGATGGCAGCCAGGGATAGCAGATTGGTGGAGGTTCAGGTATATTGCGGGCATTGCCACTATAAGCTTCGTTGCCTTTCAGGTAGGCATCTTGAGAATATGCCTGTATAGAAATGAGAGAAAGGTGTCACTGGAAATTCACAAAAAGAATAATAATTTCCATTTTTACAGTTCACTATTTTATCTGACTATGCCCTACCTCGTTCCTGAGTGACATTCACTATAGCATGCATGCAAACACAACATAAGGGTACTCTACAAATCTAGAAAGAGCTAGTCTCTCAGAAATCAAATACATTGTAGAATCTGCAACACATACAAATTACAATCACCTCTTTGCTCAAAACATGTGAAACTCATCAATTTCTACCCAACCAATTAGATGTACCCATATTGCTTCTAAAATTCTCCCCATTCAAGCCTTCTGATTTTTCAGCAGTCGACAGGTTAAATGGCTGCCAAATAAATCCCAGTAAAGGAAGATTCATGTATTTTGCCAGAGAAAAGGTGAAAATATTAAAAATCTCAAATGCATTTTAAGTACTACTACTATCATAAATTAAATCTAATTTATTTGAAGCATCTTGTCAATTAACCATTATAGAGTCCCTGAGAATAATCCATTTTGACTAAGCCCATCAGCAGCCATGCTAAGTATTTTAATATTTAAAGTAAGAGAATATGCAAGTTTAAGAAATAAAGCACACACAATAAAGGCACAAAAATATGAAAAAAGGTAACTCATCGTTCTGTATATAATTTATACTTTTATTTTAAGCTAATGCAAAAGTATATTGTACAAATTTATTTGGTCTCTTTTACTTATTATGAGGAGACATTTCTCTATTACCAACAGGCAGGCATGCAGGTCAAATTGTTTTTTATCAACTATTTGTAAAATTATTCAGCAATATTTTTAAAGCCTTAAGAATAACAGAAATTAACTATAGAGACTTTACAAAACAGAGCTCATCAGTGCAACACAGGGGCTATGTTCAGCATCTGAGACAGGTGTGGTAACACATCTTCCCCTAATCAAAACAAGCTTAACTCAAGACTATCAGCATATCTTGTCTTTGCATTCGACAGCTTGCAAAGCTCAAGTGCAGCCACAAACATAACAGCAAAGTAGTAGGGACAGGAAGAGGGTGAGATACTTAAAAAAAAAAAGAAATATATATATATATTTTTTTCACACACACATACACTGATGCAGGTAAATATTACACTGTAGCATCAGTTATGTACAGGATACAAAAAAAAAAACAAACATAAAAATAAAAAATAAGGATGGAAAACCATCTATCACAAACACATTCTGCAAATTAGTAAGATTAACATGATAGAGGGACTTCTCTAAGCAAACTGAACAGTTTTTAATAGATTGGCTTATTACAAATCTCTACAAAACATGACTTAAAAAGCAAGGAAATGGCTACTGTGCATTTCTTACCAGTGCTGTGACATCCTTTGTAAATTGTAGCTAGCAGAAAATAGGAAAACATAGTAGAAGCTGCTTACTGATATAAAGACAAAATCATGTTGTCATATTGATGCTGGAAACGGCAAGCTAAAAATACATCTATACTTGTTTCTCTGGAAGGTACCAAGAGAGGTAAAGGGCAGTGAAGCATAAAGAATAACTCCAGTATTCTTCTGAACATCTTTTTCTCAAGCTTTTATCTGATTCTTGTTTGATGTGTCTACCATTCTTGAAAGCAAAATACATCTGGTGACATGCATTCCTAACAAATATTTTCTTCAATATGCACTGCTGTCTGATAACATGCTACAAAGCTTCCCTCCACAAGAGCAACAGTGATGTCTCTCATTTCCCCCGAGCTTCTTCCATCTCTGCTTCCAGATGACGAAACGAATGCTCTATTATGCATTTAAAATAGTACAACCTCCTCCTTCCCCAGTAAATCAGAGCATAACCACAAGCTGTCAGCAGACTGCAGCTGCCTTTACACTAAGATTCAGGGGGAAAGTGACTTTTATTAAGTAAGTTTCACTCAAAAATTAAGATCTTTCAACACTGTGCCTTTTGTACTATTATATTAGTTTGCAAAAATAACTACTGGATACACATAAAAATATTACTTCCAGAATAATTCTTGTTAACCTATAATAAACATTATAGAACACAGACTAGAATGCAGTGAGAAATTAAAGCTAGGCATATAAAAGAAAACATGTCTACATAATATTTTTATGGCATGAATACTGTTAATCCAAACATGCAGTTTGGGTATGTGCATTGACACACCAAGTCTATCTTTTCCATGCTGATTAGAATCCATACCAATACTTTTCTGCAATAGGAAAATTGTGTCTGGATGAGAAAATACTGTGCTATCTGGTAACAGCATTTCCCACAGTGTCCTTATGTAATTTTATTATATACCACCTGAAAAGGAGGATGGGGGAGAGGAGGTCCCCACGGTCAATGATGTAGAGTCACTTGGCAAGCTTTTTGATTTCTCAAAACCACTATGACATTAACGTACATTGTGAAAATCGAAGGGAAAATATAAACTTATTCACTGTGGAGGCCATTTTTTTCCCAGAGGTTTTAACAAAACTAGAATATCTACTTGTGTAATGCTATTCTAGAACTAGTATTTTAAAAGTAACTCCTTTAATCAAATTTGGGAAGAAATATTGTTTAGTAATAGAAGTATACGGCTGGAACTATTAAAACTGGGACTATTTTACATACTTCAGACATCTCTAATATTTCTGTATGGCAATTCTAAATGCTAAATAGTGTGCAATACAGTCACAGGTCCCCGCTTCTGAGTTATCGCAAGGGGTCCTGAAATCCATACACATGCATGAACAGTGAACATCTCACACATGCAGTACTATTATCTAATGTAAGCAATATGGTTGAGATAATAAAATATGGATTCATTCAAGAACATTTTTCACAAAATGTACATTGTGAAACTTCAAAGTACAAACTTACTCACTAGGGAACCTATTTTTTTTCCGCAGAGGAAAAATAATTAGAATATCTGCTTGAGAAATGCTCTTCTAAAACTTTTTTTTTTTTTTTTTGAGACTGAGTCTCACTCTGTCGTCCAGGCTGGAGTGCAGTGGCGCAATCTTGGCTCACTGCAACCTGTGCCTCCCGGGTTCAAGCGATTCTCCTGCCTCAGCCTCCCAAGTAGCTGGGATTACAGGCATGAGCCACCAAGCCCAGCTAATTTTTGTATTTTTAGTGGAGGTGGGGTTTCACCATGTTGGCCAGGTTGGTCTCGAACTCCTGACCTCAAGTGATCCACCTGCCTCGGACTCCCAAAGTGCCAGGATTACAGGTGTGAGCCACCATGCCCGGGTAGAACTAACGTTTTAAAGATATGTCCTTTACTCAAATTTGAGGAGGAATATTATTTTTGAAACCAATGTCATAAGAATTACATATTCAGTATTAACAATTTTGAGTTTTAGTTAGGTTTTAAGCCCAAATGGATACTTTACAATATATGTAGGTGTTTTGATAGAAATAGACATTTAATTTTTTCCCAATTGACTAGCTCTTGTGAATTCAACAGAATATGACAAAACATTTTTAGCCATTTTTTCCATTCAGCTTTTTTGTATATCACTTCACATTCCTTCTTGAGCTTTCTTTACCCTTGTACTTAAGTATTACGCCTTATAGGAGTTTAAATAGCTTGTATTTTAAAACTGAAGCCTTCTCTAATGAAAACAGAATAGTGGCAGCCCTGTTTTGCCTATTAGATACAAAAAGCTCTAAAAAAGCGGGGGAAGAGGAAGAGGAAGGAAATAAGAAAGATGACCCAAAGAATTCTTCCTTTGGAATTAGAACTCTAAAGGGTATGTTAAATACAGCTTAATACTAACAGCCTGGATCTTGATTATATGTACAGTGCCTAATAGTAACTAAATAATCCTAAAATAATCTTCTAGTTCATTTTTTACAGTCACATCAAAATCACCATGACCATACCTATGATACTGTGTATTAAATGGTAAACAAAACAGAGGAAAAAAAAAAAAAAACCCTGAAGAATAAAAAAGGTGGTAAGATTAAAATTCCTGCCTTTCAATTCATCTTTAACAGGTTATTAATTTAATGCCATTACCTATGATAAAAGCAAGAATAACTTCATGTTTGTTGGTAGATGCCAACCATGCCAGCGTAGGGAATGGGAGAAGGGGATGGTATAGATGGAGAAGGACTTTCTTTTTATTATACCTTTCTGCGTTATTTCAAATATCTTCAACCAGCACATGCTATTCTTGTAATTATTTAAAAACAGATTTAAAAAAAATTACAAAGTAAACTGCTGCTAACTTGCAAAATATGAAAGAACCCTCCAGAATCATACTCTTGCTTCCCTTACTCTAGGCCGGACCACCTAGATATACACTTGACAAATGGCTAATCTTAAATAGGATATTATACTGATTATAAAACACATGAAATGCTTATTTTAAAAGTAATTCTAATAAACCTCAAGAAATACTTAGTTTAAATTACATTTTTCAACTTATGTCACATATCCATAGAGCACCAAAAAAGAAAACTGGACTCAGAACCCCAAGGTTCACGTTAGAATAACAGTTTCGATACCAACTGGCAGGGTGACTTATGGTAAAGCCACCTAAACAATTCATCTCCACTCAACAGCAGTATAGGACTGTGATTTAGAGTACAGGCTTTCATCTCAGACCTGCCCGAGTTCAAATCCTTATACCATTTGCTTTCTTCCTTATTATACCAGACACGCTGTTTAACTTTGCTGTGTTTAACATAGAACAGCGTAAAGTAGGTTTAAAATGTCATGGCCAAATATTAGACATACCCAAGAATCTCCAGAGTTACAAAAACCGATTAACTTAAAATTTAATTTTTGAGTCAATGGAGTCAAATGCTTAACAAAATATCTTGGGTGATGAACCAAGAGGAATGCCCTGATCTAGTTCTCCTAGCACTATTTCACTCAGGGAAGTCTTCTCTTTGGTCAGTGCTGTGGTCTGAATGTTTGTGTGTTCTCCTCCCCCAATTTGTACGTTGACACCTAATCACCAATGTGAATGAGTTAGGAGATGCAGCCTCTGGGAGATGATTGGGTCATGAGGGTAGACCTCATGTATGAAATTAGTCACCTTATAAAAGAGACCAAAGAGAGCTGTGTCAGCCCTTCCACCAAGTGAAGACACAGTGAAAAGGTACTATCTGTGAGAAAATGGCCCTCATCAGACACCAAGTCTACCTGAGCCTTGACCTTGGGCTTCCGAGCCTTCAGAATGTGAGAAATAAATTTGTTTATAGTCCATCCAGTCTAAAGTATTTTGTTACAGCAGCAGCCCAAATAGACTGAGAGTCAGGATCACCGTTTAGGTGACTGGATTGGTGTGGCTATTTCATTCATGCATAGGTAACATTTAATGGGGAAACAAAACCATTTTGGTTTTTGAAAATAAAATAAAAAACTTTTTTATTTTGCAATAAATACGAACCTGCCTAAGATACTGGAGTCTAAAATATTACAACAAAATACTGTCAAAATGATTAAAATGAATGTAATACTATTCATATTGTTAAGCTAGAAAATATATGCTGGTTTAGAAAATGAGGCTGCCAAGCACAGGATGACTATTACTAGCAGTAGTTTAAAAACAGAAATGAATTATTCTTAATTTTACTTCATGGTTTTCAACATTCTGTCATTGTCATCCACGAATTATGAAACCTATAATCATATACCTGTCCTTACATGAGTCAAGTTTTAAGCCAAATTAAATTTTCTAGGCCACCTCTCAAAGGCAAGCAGTACGCTTCTAAAATAATTTGGTCTGTATATCACTTCAGGAAAAGAGAAAAAACCTCCATGCACTACCCAATCCTGTTGCCCAGGCAAACATATACAACCTACAAGTGTTTCCATGGGCAAATGATTTTTACGGTGGCTGTAAAAATGTTCACATTACCCATTGCTTTTCTTTACGATAAATTTTCAACCTCATGGGAACAAATACATCTTTAAAAGCACATAGTTTGAATAACAAATTTAAGGTCTGCATAAGTACTTCTGAAGACCGCTTAAAGAACATTTTAACTCTGGAATATATGTCAGAGACAGAGAATTATATACTCCTTTGATTTCTTAATGAATTACACTACATTCAAATATGAATTAAGGATAGGTTTAAAAGTAGGGTTTTCTTTTATGATTAAAGGCGTGTGCTTTTATTTCTTAATGATTACGGTAATTCAAATACCATGTTTTAAAAATACATTTTATGTTACAGTATACCAGAACTCTTTACTGCTGAGCCTTGAAGATCTGTATGCTCATGTTATTTACTAAACTGGTTTTTCTCTGTTTCTGGGATACTTTATATTTTACTTTTACTTTAGATTTACTTAAATAAAATATAACAAGACAGACTATTCTAGAACATGAATAACAGAAAAAAACTAATTTTTCTTTAAGTAACCTATTTTTCGATTAATCATATCATTACAAAATTATTCCTTCCATTGCATGAAGTGGTTTGCTGCTCTTCATCAATCACACTGCAGGATATCATGGCGATTCTGCATTTAATTGCTTCCTTGCCAGCCATTCTGTGAAATGAGCACTGTTCCAAGAGCCATCCAACCAGTGCCTTCACCTTGGCAAGGAAAGGGTCTACTGAAGATCAGAGAACAGTTCAGTTTCGGAAGCTGATCCTGTCTTCAAGCCTTCAGATTGCAAGGAGGAAGCCAGGTAAATCCTTCGCTACCATTATACATCATCTTCTTTATAAGAAGAGCACTAGAGAAGAATTCCCTATTTATTTCTAGTCTAGTGATTTTCACAGCCATTCGGGTCCGTGGTTATGTCTGCTACATGATCACTATGCTGAATTGTCAGGGTAGGAACTCTACAACCACTTTTGCATGCCCAGGAAAATTACTGCAGCTAACTGTACCTGCCTTCCTGAGCCTCCCGACTCCAACTGAACTGTGTACTTCAGAAGAGTAATTGTTTTCAGTACTAAGCCATTCCTACATAAAATCTACATGCCTTGAAAACATGGGGTTAATCCCCATGAGTTTCACTTCATTATAGTTTACATGTCAGTGAATGACTCTTTAGGATCAGCTTTAGTGATTTTTTTTTGTAAAACATGTTTACAGATTATTTAGGGCCTTTGATGAGCTAAGTTCAAACTACTGCCTTACAAATGAAGAACATTACTATACCATTTCTATTACCATGACAAAGAGTGGATAAAGCTCCCCGCTTTTCTTGAATTTAGCTATAGGTAATAAGAAAAAAATCCAATTATTCACCAAAAAGAATTAAAAATAAATACTTCAGTGGCCACTGCCATTTCCTAGATCTGTTAGTTGTCAGTATGTTACTTAAAGAGTTTTTCTATTTTATTCTACTGAACTGCAAAATCAATGGAAGGAAAGTATTATTTTATTGAATGAAATATATATGTGTATATATTTATATATGTATGTGTGTATATATATGTGTATATATACATATACACATATATAAAGTAAAATATATAAAGTATTATTTTATTGAATGAAATATATGTATATATGTATATGTGTGTGTATATATGTGTATATATACACATATATATACATATATACATAGATAGATTTTTTTTTTTTTTTTTTGAGATGAAGTTTCACTCTTTAGTCCATGCTGCAGTGCAGTGGCACGATTTCGGCTCACTGCAACCTCTGCCTTCCGGTTTCAAGCAATTCTCCTGCCTCAGCCTCCCAAGTAGCTGGGATTACAGGTGCCCACCACAAAGCCCAGCTAATTTTTGTATTTTTAGTAGAGATGGGGTTGCACCATGTTGGCCAGGCTAACCTTGAACTCCTGACCTCATGATCTGCCCGCCTCAGCCTCCCAAAGTGCTGGGATTACAGGCGTGAGCCACCGCGTCCAGCCGAAATTTATATTTTTATCATCTTCTTACTTTCAGCAATATTTAAGCTTAATAAATAAGTATTCCATTTAATTTATTTCTTTATAAACATCAGAAAACAATTTTAGACTAAATACTAAAGTTTTCAAGTTTCATTTCAAGACTGTAACATATTTTCCCCTTAAGGTGCAGATTCTGTTCATTGTGAACATTTTAGGAATGAATTGATACTACTTACAATACTGCTTGGTGAATTTACAAACAGTAATATCTATTGGAAAATTAGAAAATGGCAATCATAAAATTTGTCCTCATATAAAAAACGAAAATTCTATTTTTTTTTTTTCTCTGTACATAGTGAGAAGGGGGAAAAAAAAAAAAGATTCTAATTCCTGGGGATATGCACTTGCACTCTGAACTCTTCCTTTGGTCCAAGGATGAACTAGAAGGCAACACTAGGACAAACGCTTTAGGAATCTCATTCTAAATGACAGCAGTAAGAGTTCACTGTAGAATCAACATAACATTTCCATGTCACTCAATTGCAAAAACTTGACAATGGTATTTTTGGTCTGATTTTTGTAAAATGTAGAGAATTCCAGATTCTGTAAAAGGAACTAGAGGGTTTTTAAATTCTAGAATTTTTTTTTTTAATTCAATCTTTAATACTTTCATCCCAAAAATATTTTCCTAACATTCATGACTGTAAAACAACTCATATATGAATAAATAAAACTTACCACTTGGAGAATGTCTTCATCTTTTGGCATAACACTAAGTTCCAATGTTGTATCACTGAAATTGAATATATATACTATTTTAGGAGAGGTAGAAGTGTATCAAAAGACTTAATGGAAAAACAGTTAACTCAGAAGTATTTTTTAAATTGTTTAAGAGTTTACTTTTGGTATTCTTTTTTTCTTTTTTCTTTTTTTTTTTTTTGAGACGGAGTCTCGCTGTGTCGCCCAGGCTGGAGTGCAGTGGCGCGATCTCGGCTCACTGCAAACTCCGCCTCCCGGGTTCACGCCATTCTCCCGCCTCAGCCTCCGAGTAGCTGGGACTACAGGCGCCCGCCACCACGCCCGGCTAGTTTTTTGTATTTTTAGTAGAGACGGGGTTTCACCATGTTAGCCAGGATGGTCTCGATCTCCTGACCTCGTGATCCACCTGCCTGGGCCTCCCAAAGTGCTGGGATTACAGGCTTGAGCCACCGCACCCGGCCTACTTTTGGTATTCTTACATCTTTATTTTTAAAATCAAATCCTTAGTATGAGAAGAAGTCACCTTTGTATACATAAGTTAACTATACACAAAAGAGGGACGGACCCCTAGCATGTTTGTGCTATTCATTATCAGTAAAGTCTTCTTCATAACATGTTTCTAATTTAGAAATATAAAGTATGTTGCTTATATTAAATAGTCCCAAGACAAAACTCTTAACAATATCAGTATACAATTATTTATTGTTTTACTCAAGTCACAAAACAAATTCTAGATTGTCATATATTCTGTTCATCAAGTTAAAATTCATTAACATCAAAGAACCCTCGAATTTAATATTTTAAATAATTTCCTTTTTTTTTTTTTTTGGAGACTGAGTCTCGCTCTGTCACCCAGGCAGGAGTGCAGTGGTGCAATCTTGGCTCACTGCAACCTCTGCCTCCTGGGTTCAAGCAATTCTCATGCCTCAGCTTCCCGAGTAGCTGGGACGACAGGCACACGCCACCACACCCAGCTAATTTTTCTATTTTTTAGTAGAGAGGAGGGCTCACAACGTTGGCCAGGCTGGTCTCGAATTCCTGACCTCAAGGGACCTGCCCACTCTGGCCTCCCAAAGTGCTGGCATTACAGGCGTGAGCCACTGCACCCAGCCAACTAATATTAAACATCTTCATTGTGCAATATTCCCTCCTGGCCTCGGAAGTGAAGGAAATCGCTTTACCATCGCAACGACTGAGATGACTCATTTTTAATAACTATATAACATTTCAACTATTTGCTTTCTTGCCTATGATTTACTTTTAGTGCCTTTGCAGGGATAGCTCAAAGTCTAATTTTATTTTGGTTCTGTAAATTTCCTGTTGAAAACGATAGAGAAATTTCCTTAGGTTTTGAAAGTTCAAAGGGGTAAACACAACTGAATCCTGTGATCTGGAGTTACGTACAGATATGGCAAAGGCACCGGGCGAAGTGGCTCACACTTGTAATCCCAGGCTGAGGTAGGCAGATCACTTGAGGTCAGGAGTTCGAGACCAGCCTGGCCAACATGGTGAAACCTCGTCTCTACTAAAAATACAAAAATTAGCTGGGCATGGTGGCAGGTGCCTGTAATCCCTGCTACTCAGGAGGCTGAGACAGAAGAACTGCTTGAACCTGGGAGGCAGACACTGCAGTCAGCCGAGATCGCGCCATTGCATTCCAGCCTGGGCAACAAGAATGAAACTCCCTCTCAAAAAAATAATAAAATAAAATAAAATAAAAAGTTATGGCAAAGGCAGTGCTACCATCTCCACCAAATGCTAACAGTATCAGATAGATTTTCCCCCAATACAGTCAAGAGATTAAGAAACAATCAAATAACAACAACAACAAAAAAACACAAAATAACCTACTGGTGTCTCTTCTTAACAGATTTGAATCATTATGTTTCGTTTCATAAATGCTCAGATTATGCTAAACCCATGAGAACCACAGGTTCAAATAAATTTAACTAGTAAAATATGTAGGTACTTTTATTTCAATATTTAGCATTGGTAGAAACTGATGTTTCGATAAACTCCTGCACAAGGACACATCTGTTTGTTTTTGTTCTGAAACAGGGTCTCACTCTGTCACCCAGGCTAGAATGCAGTGGCTCTATCAAGGCTCACCTGATTGACCTCCTGGACTCAGGTGATCCTCCCACCTCAGCCTCCCAAGTAGCTGGGACAATAGACACACACCACCACGCCCAGCTAATTTTTTGTATTTTTTATAGAGACAGGGTTTCACCATGTTGCCCAGGCTGGTATCAAATTCCTGGGCTCAAGTGATCTGCCCACCTCAGATTCCCAAAGTTCTGGGATTACAGGCATGAGCCACTGCACGTAGCCTGCAGGGACACATGTTACATTAATACACTGCAGAATCTCTAGGGCTTTGTGCTGCATTACCCATTTGCTACCAACTGCAGAGAGAAGAAACACAACTTTTTTAATGGAAATAAAATTATGAAAAAATATTTCTCTGATATTCAAATTGATTTTAGTGGTTGAAGTGTTATTACTCTGAAAGATGAACTGCACCAGGAATAGAAGAATTAATGTAGATTTTGAAGAAAACAATGATTAAGTTGGTTTTTAAAGAAGAGATATTAACAAATACACTAAAAATCTTTTAAGTTATGGGCTGACAAAACATATCGTTGTACTTGTGATGATCTAAATTATTTTGAGGAAAAAAATTTTGGCAAAATCTGTTATCCCTTGGAGAGGCTTTAAATTCATTATCAACATTAGAAGCAATATTCAAGAGTTGTTTTCTGTTAAAATCCCATTAAATATTAAACCATTAAAGAAAATACTCTGAGATCAATTAATCATGACCATGTCATTTCATTGTAAGAAATGGCAATGTATTAGGGCATTGGTGTAAATAATTTAGATTGTAGCATGAGCCACTCTAGATATGGTTAGGAGAGCTTGATAAAAATCTTCAGAAAATGAAGAACTGCACTTCAATTGCAGACAGGTGAGTTTGGCCAACAGAAAGCATTAGATAATCCAAAAGTTCCTATATTTGAATCTGAGAAGAACGTCTTACAACAGAGTGACGATCTGACTGGGCTCAGATCCATGGCCTAACCTTGACAGAAATTCAATATGGTAATAAATGGTTATTTGTAATTTGGAAAAATTTTCTGGTTGTGTGGGTGAAAGACAGTAGGACTAAATGATCTTCAAGGTCTCATAGACAGTCACTCTATAAATATGTATCTAACTTCAGAGCTCAAAATCCTATTATTCTGTAAAATGCAGGCAGACAAATGGATTAAAAGGGAATGTCTTGTTGTCTTGGTTACAAAAAATGAATTAATTTAGGAAGATTATTCAAAAGGATACTTAAAAGTAACATACCCCAGTAAGAGGTTTTAAAATAAATTATGTATGCATTTATTTATATATTATAAAAAAATTATACATTTGTCACTTCAAATAAAAGGGGTAAACACAGTAAATCTAAAATGTGTGCCTCTCAGCCTCTATGGGATTTTAATCATAGATCTGATACATCTGTCAAGCCAAAGCCACCAACTAAGCTATCCTCAGATAGCTGGTCCTTGGCAACTCTCAAATGCATTATATCTGAGGGAAAGTTCCACATCTCCTTGTTACCACAGTTCCTTATAAGAAGAGAAGATTGTAGTAAATCTATGTGCTCTATTGATTTGTAAAACCCATCTTTGGCCAAAATTAATGTTTTAAGAGTCTTACCTGTTTTGAATTAAAGCAATTACTTGGGAATAGGTTTTGCCAATAACACTTTCTCCATTGACTTTTATAATTCGGTCACCTTCAAAGAGAAGTTAAAAAACACATGAGAAATCCTGCAGAAAGTCACTTTTGAACACTTTTGAAATATTTCTTGAATAATGTCGTTATTTTTAATGTAGTATATATTAAAATAAAAAAAACAGAATTGTGAGAAAATTATTAGTATAATTATATTACAAAACAATTATATGAATATCCTAGCTTATTACTTTTAAAGTATCTTATTAAAGTATCTTTTAAATACATTTAATATATCCAGCTTTTTGTGAAACTAGCCATGTTCTAAGTAAGAGTTCCAGTCATTACTGAATTGAGAAATTTCGAAAGGTCTAGTCACCAGGGGACCAGTGCTATACTACTTATGCTCCTATCAGTTGTTTCCTGAGTTGCAGAACTAATTATCTCTCCACTTACCCTGTCTTTTTTTTTTTTTTTTTTTTGAGACAGAGTATCACTCTTGTTGGCCAGGCTGGAGTGCAGTGGTGCAACCTCTGCCTCCCGGGTTCTTTCTACTCTGAGTAGAGTAGAAAGGAAAAGACAGAAACAAAGAACAGAGGACAGAAAGAACAGAGGAAAGAATAAAATAGACAAAAATGCACTTTCTGTGTACTTATCACAGCATATCTCCACTTCATCTTCCCAATCATGTGGGGCTTAAAATATAACAGATAATACATTCTAAAGAAATCCCATATGCACACTAATATTCATATTATACATATTAATGATATTTAAATCAGGCTTACTTTAAGTGTAATTAAAAAAATAACTAAGGTGAGTAATACATTAACAGTACATCCTTACAAATCTTAGCAATGATGTCCACTACTTTCTAATATTTGTAGGTGAAAATATAGCATTTTATTTAAAAGGCAGTGAAATATAGTTTTTCAATATAATTTTAAATTGTTTGATGTTTAAAAAACAAAAGAAAGTAACTATTTTACAGTGTGCACTAACATAAATGAAATCTCTACTTAGGTTTTATTAAAATCACAAATCACAAAACATTTTAGAACAAACAGCTACTACATCCAGCCAATTAGGCCACATATACTGACACCTTCAGATGAAGCCAGGCTTACATTGCATTGGAGACTTAAGCCACTCTTTGTGCTGCAAATTAATTAACTCAACTCTGGCAGATCAGGCACTTCCAGAACTTAAAAATCCAAGATCATTTCACATATATCATATAAATACCTTCATCATTTTGCTACTTTGTAATCCTTTGTCAAAATTCAATGCATGAAAAATATGTTCCTTAAAAGAGCCTCTAAGAGTCTATTATCTGTGTGGTAATTAAAAGTGCTCACAGTGTATCAATTTATATTGTTATTTCTGTTCAAACCCATCCATATGGGCATCAAGAAACATAATTAGTTCTCAAAATTAGTAACAACAGATGTGAAGGAAAAGGAAAAAGCATACAGAAAGACGCAAAAGGAAAAAATATCGAACCTGAAATATGGAAGACATAAAGTGAAAAAGAAATTAAAAGGTATTGTTTAAAGAAGAGTATCAGCACCTGTACATAATCCAGCTTCAAAAGCAGGTCCTCCTTGTTTAACTTGTTTAACAAATATGGTATCCATTGGTTCCAAGCGGTTTCTTTGTTTTCCTGTTGCAGAGAAGCCCAAAGCATGATTTTACTTCACAATACCTTACTAAAATACCAAAATATAAAATAGTATTTGAGACAATTAAGCAAATATTTTTAATGAAGTATTAAATATATATCCTGAATTTGGATGCTAAAATTATAATGCAAGAGTTTTCATTAATTCAAACATTTATTTTGCTTCTTCCATAACATAATGACAACCACAACACTGTAATGCTTTCCATTTACTTGCTACATTCCGTATGTCAGTTGCCACACTAAATACTGTACATACCTCAGAGCTAATTTCCATAGCAAGTAAGTGCTACTACTACCATTCATAAAAGAGGAAACTGAAGCTTAGAGGGATTAAATAAAGTCTCTAAGGTCACATAGCTAACAAGTGCCAAAGCTGATTACACAGGCAGTACTCACTCTACTGCTTTTGTTTTTTGTTTTGTTTGGTTTTTTTTTGAGATGGAGTCTCACTCTGTTGCCCAGGCTGGAGTGCAGTGGCACAATCTTGGCTCATTGCAACCTCCACATCCCGGGTTCAAGTGATTCTCCTGCCTCAGCCTCCTGAGTAGCTGGGACTACAGGTGCATGCCACCATGCCCGGCTAATTTTTGTATGTTTTAGTAGAGATGGGGTTTCACCATATTGGCCAGGCTGGTCTCAAACTCCTGACCCTGTGATTCGCCTGCCTCGGCCTCCCAAAGTGCTGGGATTACAGGTGTGAGCCACTGCGCCTGGCCTCTACTGCTTTTTAATACTGTATTGTGCTAATAAGCTTTAAAATGCAACAATGAATAAGACATATTCCTTTCCCTTCAGGGAGTCTAGTAGGAGGAGAAAGACACACAAACAAATAACAGTGTAATATAAAAAACAATCAGAGACAAATACAAAATACAGTCATGGCAATGAAGAGAGCATGATCAACCCCGTAAGTTGGAATTTCACAAGCTGTTTTCCATGGATCACTGGCATTAACATCTAAGGTGCTTGCTAAAAATGGATGTTTTGGAGTCTGACCAGAAATCTGCTTTGTCAACAAGTTTCCCAGGTGATCCTAATACACATTAAATTTTGAGAACAACTAGTTGTTTCAGTGAAATAGAAGTCAATGACAAATTCGCAGACGAGAGGACATTTAAGCTAAGTGATAAATAGCATAAGTATTGTGGGGGAAGAAGGAGGTACACGGTAGTTCTCAAAGTGTGGTCCCAGGACCAGCAGCATCAGTATCACCTGGGAATATGTCAGAAAAGCAAATTTGTGGACCCCGCCCTAGATCTCCTGAATCAGAAACTCTGAGGTGATTGCAATGCACACTTAAGTTTGAGAATCACTGAAGTAGAAGACACAGTCCTGACCCTTAAAGAAGAATGTAATAGAGAAAATAAGGCATATACATGTGTTGAGTAACATGATACTACCTGTTAAACAGCAATACTGAGCAAAAAATGATTGAGTGTCAAATATAAAGAGTTCATAATTATTGCCATATAAAACTGAATTGTTACCATAGTGTATGCACCAAGATGGCTCAAAAGAAGTTACTTAATAAAGGAATATCTATCACTAGCTCCCCTTAAATACTTAGCCATTTATTCTGAAAGATGCCCTCTAAAGCAATGAATGGCTAGATTTCAAAGGCAATGGGGCATAGCAGAAATTGCTTGTTTTAGAAGCCAGCAGACATCAGTCCAAATCCCTTCCTTTGCCACTTGAAATTTTCTGTGTGTGCTGCACTTCTTCATAAAACTTACAACTCACTACCTAAAATTACATTTTTATTTGCTTACATGTTTGTTGTATATCTCTCTAACATAAAGAGCAGGAATTTTTGCAATGCTCACTAATATCCATAGCACAGAGCAGGCATTCAATAAATAATTATTCAACGAATTAATACATTTATTATTTAGTTTAAATTCACACAAGCCCTCAAGATGGGCATTATGATCCTAAAATTGCCATTTGAGTGAAGAGGAAAAAGAGACTCAGTAAGTTGCTAAGAGGCAGCGTAGGGATTTGAACCCAGGTCTGAATTCAAGTGTGGCAATTCCATGCTGCCTCAAAAGTAACTGAAAGTAATTCATTTCTCAAGCTCTACTGTATTCAAGTAGACAGTCCATCTGCAATTAATTTAAAAGGAAAAAAATACTTTCTTATCAATTCAAGTCACTTAAAATGCAAACGCTGAATTCCGATCAAGTTGGTGATCGGGTTAGGTCACTCTGTGGTCAATCTAAAATTTACAATAGTTGGCATTAAAGAAAAAACATCTATATTCTTGGCTAGAGATCTAAAAGCTTAGTAAGTTTTGTTGCATCAAGTCACTGCTTTCATGGAAAGATTTATATAATAAAAGAGAAGAGACATTTTTCCTATTAACGTCTTCTAGTCCACTGTGTCTCAAAGGTGATTATATCATACTTAAAAATACAAAATGTAAATGACCATTAATGAATTCTACAAAATAATAAAAAGTTGGTTGGGTAGCAATGCGGTGACTTCAGAAAATTCTGATAGAAAATTTCACTTACACAGAATAGAGGTGTTCCAAAATAATGTGGTGTTAATTCTATAAAAGAAATACTAATTTTGAAATAACTGCCATTGTAAAGTCAGACACACTTTGTCACTGACAAATCTTTCAGTACACTATGCCTGAAAACATATGAAGATGGAACAGATTAAAATAGAGTCCAATCCTATAGCAAGCACTGTTACATCTGCTGAGAGTTGCACTTTTAATTCTTGCTCACTTTTTTTTTTTTTTGAGACAGAGTCTCACACTGTTGCCCAGGCTGGAGTGCGGTGGCATGATCTCGGCTCACTGTAACCTCCGCCTCCCAGGTTCAAGCGATTCTCCTGCCTCAGTCTCCCGAGTAGCTAGGATTACAGGTGCCCGCCACCATGCCTGGCTAATTTTTTTGTATTTTTAGTAGAGACGGGGTTTCACTATGTTGGCCAGGCTGGTCTCGATCTCCTGACCCTGTGATCTGCCCTCCTCGGCTTCCCAAAGTGCTGGGATTACAGGTGTGAGCCACCGTGCCCGGCCTCTTGCTCACTTTCCTTTCTGAACTTTCTCCAAAAATCTGACTTGTTACCTAGATACCATCCAATTCCTCCTAGAGAGAGAAAAACATTTCCCGTAAGTATCCCTTAAAGATAAGCAGATTTCACTAAGAAATATACTTGTCTTCAATTTCTATACACCTTGGCTCTATGTCTTGAGTTAAACACTTGACTCATGAATCTTAAGAGTGTCTTCTTTTTAAGGTACGTGCTCCGCAATTTTGCCAGAACTGGAAATCAAAAGTATCACATTTAACACGTGTGTCATTCACAAGCTCTCTCAGGTCTATAGTTTTTATAAGTAAATTTCTAGATATGCAGAACTGAAAGCCTGATCCCAAACCGTGGTAATTCACCAGGAAAAATGACTCCTTACTTCGCTGTATGATTACTTAGCAGACCCAGGTGGCTTCCCTGGCAATTCTTAGTAAAAGCATCTTTCAATTCCACATCTGTATTTTATAACTTCTCGATTTTTTGAGAACACATGGGACATGTTTCAAAGAACTGTTAAATACCTTATTCAAATATCATTTCCTAACCTTATCAAAAGAGAGTATGTCTTTTTGGCACATAGATGCAGTGAAATCTTCCTATATTTGCAGAAAAGAAGGTAAAAAGACAATTATCTTACATGGATGAGAACGGCTAAAGTAACCAGGTTCAGAAAAAGTACCATTTTATGTTATAATATATAATTAGTGCTGACTTAAAAAGACATAAAAAGCACAGGTAAATTTACCTGAACTTGAACAGTACACTTGAAATCAGAAAGAATACACATACGTCTACAATGAAGTAAATGTGATCAGTTGGGGGAAAAATAACTTGAGTAAAAAAATTAATTATATATAGGTAGTAGCTGCCATCTAAATACTGAATGTTCAGGTGGATGTCATTCCTATTCTCTCTATTCATTAGAGTGCAACAGTTAAGACCATGGGCCCTATAACCATAATACATGGTTTAAAATCCCACCTCTGTCATTCATTTTCCAAGTGGGGTCATCAGATTGTGCAATATTTGATATATATTTAAACTAAAAAATAGTAGTAGTCTATCTGAAATTCAAGTTTAATTAGGCATTCTGTATTTCATATGGACAACCCCATATCCAAGTGATTTTAGATGATTTGTATGTGCCCCCAGTTTACTGATCTGAAAAGTGGGGATGATGATAATAATTATTCCTACCTCGCAAGGCTGTTGTGAGGATTAAAAAAGATAATCCAGTAAAGCATTTATATAATATTTAGTGCACACAGGTATTTAAATTACTTATTATTATGACAGTCCTGATTATAAACTTTTCAGGTTTACAAACAGAGCAGAGACTATCTTGGGTACACAGAGCCTGTCACATCACAAGTGAGCAATAAATACTGGTTGAAAGGACACCCATAAAACTCAACTGTCATATTATAGAGAAGTCAAGGAATATTGCCGGGGGAGGGGATGGGACGGGAAACATGAAAGAAAAGTGAAAAGGTAAGAAGAGATTATACTAAAAAAATTTCCAATAACTCTGACACAAACTATAGACTTGTCTTCAAAGAGATTGTGTCTAAAACCGAAGTGCTACATCTGTAGGTCTGGGAGCTTTGTCAGTCAAAAAGGATGAGTTAAATTGCTGGTGACCTCCTTCTTTGGAGAATGCCTAAGACAAAAATCACTTGCAACATCTAAATTATTTGAAATTTTTAAATATTAAGTATACAAAAAAAGAAAAAAACAGACTAAAGCTAATAGATTACTTTTAAGGAGCAACAAAATTTGAACTATGCCAGTTACAAAAAGGACTCTATAATGAAGATCACAGAGAAACAGATCATGATAGTAAGAAAATCCTACAGTTCTGAGGACAAGAGAAACATATTTCTTAACAGACTGGAAAAATACGTAGTTTATACAAAGAAAAACTATCCTACATTTTAATCAAGAGCAAAGCAATAGAAAATAATGGCTCTTGTCTATGGCCAGACTACCTTAAATGTGCCCAATCTTGTCTGATGTCAGAAGTTTAGCAGGACTGAGGCTGGTTAATACTTGGATGGGAGACTGCCTGGGAATACCAGGTGCCATAGGCTTTAAAAAATAATAAAATATAAAAGAAAGAAAGAAAATAATGGTTATCACTGAGATTGAGCTTTTGTTTCCTCTCTCTCAAAGTTCTCGCACTTGGAGAATTTTTTTAGTCGAAACAAATCTCTGATTTTATGAGACTTATTTCAAAAAATGGTATTTTTTCCATTGGCTTCTTTATTGCCAAAGAAAAATGTCTATCTCTATACAACAAAAGGCCGCTGAAATAAGACTGTGCTCCAATCTGAAAGTTAGATAAGCCTGGGAATAAGTATACCCTCCAGAAAGGTGGAAAGCTAAAGAGGTTTATCACATAATGGAATATGAAGGCACCAAGCATCAGTTATTTAAAGGAAATAAATAGCATACTGAAATTAATATCTATTTTTCAGATAAAAAAATAACTGAAACCCCAACACAGACTGAAATACATAGCAAAGTTATGTCTGAGTGACGAAAAGGGATCCTTATTTCTCTTTGATGGAGAACAGACTGCCACAGAAAAAAACAGGATGTAGAAGAATTTATTGAGCAATAGGAACTGTGGATCTATTAAGGAAAAAAACAAAAATAAGGAGTAATATACACCAAATTCAGGCTAGTAATTACCTCTGGAGGAAGGGAAAAGGAAAGGAGTGGCATAAAAGGGCCTTATTATATTTGCAGTCATTTATGTCTTCGGGAGAGAGAAAGGAGGAAAAGGAAAGGCTGTGAGGGGTGGAGGTGAAGCTGAAAGGTTAAGAGGACAAAGATGGGTGGCAAGCATTTAGAAGTAACATTTTTTCCTATATTTTGTTTGCCTAAAATATTTTATAACTATTATTTCTTAACGTTGACAACAGGCTTCTTTTATTATGGGGATACGGTTTACTGGTATCACACAGTTATCTTAAGAGTCTAACAGAGACACAATGTCCAACATTAAAAATCCGTATGTATCATATGATAAATACATCCTACATAAGTCATTAAGCAGAATCCAATTTAAGAAGAAGACTGCTATGGCAGATTATTAGTCCTTTCTTAGTGTATTTGTTTGTTTTTTGGTAAGGAGAGAAGTACTAAGAAAGATGTGTCAACTTATTAAATCTAGGTGTTCCCCAAATTCTCACTCAAAATGCTCTCACTTGCAGAGTGATAGCTAGCACTTTGAACTTATATCTCCAAGTTTCCAATCTATAGATCCAGCAATTACCATGAGCTCCCAAGCCCAAATTCCAATAATCTCTGGATACTGTCAGTAGAATGTCACCTGTCAGGTCTCAATCACATTATATCTATTATTAGTAAAAACATACTATCTTTCTACTTAACCCGATCTTCAAGTAATAACAAACAGAACAAAATAAGAAAATCTGTTCAATATAAAAAAGCAAACCATGTTTTAACTGAATCATGCTAACCTTTCTTTCAACCCACACCTCTCTAGTTTTTAAAAGGTTTTGCTGGCCAGGCACGGTGGCTCACGCCTGTAATCCTAGCACTTTGGGAGGCAGAGGCGGGTGGATCACGAGGTCAGGAGTTCACGACCAGCCTGACCAAGATGGTGAAACCCTGTATCTACTAAAAATACAAAAAAATTAGCCGGGCATTATGGCACATGCCTGTAATCCCAGCTACCTGGGAGGCTGAGGCAGATAATTGCTTAAACACGGGAGGCGGAGGTTGCAGTGAGCCAAGACTGCGCCACTGCACTCCTGTCTCAAAAAAAAAAAAAAAAAAAAAAAAAAAAAGTTTTACTGTGGAAATGTCCAGCATACACAAAAGTAGAGAGGACAACAAAGCCCCATGAATGCAGCTTAAATAATTATTTAAAAATCTGTCAATCTTGTCTTGCTTCATTGAAACCTACCCACTTTAAAACATTTTAATGCAAATCCCAGATATCATGTCATTCATAGATACTTTAAATATATCCATATACACCACTAACAGATAAGAACTTTACATTTTCTTAAAGGCAAGACAACAAAATCCTTCAATAGTTCTTCACAGTATGTAGCTTCCTGCACTATGTGATTTCTACTGTAAGCTGACAAACAAACCCACTCTATATTCATCTTCCTAAATACCTACTTAACATTAATAAAAAGCAGTATGTCATGACAGAAATGATAGCCCCAAAGGCTATGAAATCAATTTAGAAAGGTTTCACATGTAAAAATCATAATAGAATCCTAAGTTAAGTGTCTTAACAAGTAGCCCATTCCCAATGCAACTGCTCTACCAATGTATTCAAGTTCATTGAGTTCATATATGCACGAGAATATACAGTACATGAAAATCTCCAGCACACAGAACAGTGCCTGGCACATAGTAGATGCTCAATAAATGTTTGCTGACTAATTAAAATTAGAGCCCTGGAAAATGCCAATAGTAAAAATTCCCAAAACCAACTTGGAGAGTTGTTTCAGGAACAAAGCAATTGTGCTACAACTAATCTGTACTATTTCCCTCAAATAGTGTAAGGAAAATGCTGCCACTCAATAGCAGTTTAAGTACAATACCACTAGATGTCAGGCGTGAATCAAAATTTTCTGGCATTATTAAGTATCTAGGCAAGAAAGCCTGTAGATGGGTGTTATTCATTCAACAAATATTTACCAAGCTCTTACAAATGTGCCAGGCATTGATTATCCTACAATGAACAAAGAATCCTGGCATCTGCCTTCTGAAGTATTTGAAGTTCAAGTAGCATTGGGTTTTTTCCCAACATTTCACACATTTCACAAACGATATTATATCTAGATTCATAACCCTATTATTTCTGTTATGCTAGAATTTAATTTCTCTGCAAACTTAGAAAAACTCGTTATGGCGCTCTAACCAATTACCTTTCTATCTGACTTTATCACTCTCAATCCTTCAACCAATTAAACTTGCTTGACTTTATCAAGACCTTCCATTCCCTTTAGTCTTCTCCATTCTTCTAAGCTATCAGTCTCCCTCCAGAAATTACTTTAATGCTCACTTTGGCAACACATATACTAACATTGGAACAGAGGTAACTTTCTTTCTTACTAAGATTACCCATGGATCAGTATTTCAACAAAATTCACCAGCACCCTCAACTTCCTTTCCCCTTAACCTTTCAAAGCATTTGATTTGCCAACTGTGACTATCGGGAATTCCAAAATACGCCTGCTCTGTTCTTCTTGGCCTGCTACTACAGCTGAATAAGACTGCATAACAACCACTGATTTACAATTTCCCAGTTCAGCTAAGTTCTTGACACTGCTCAGAAAAGTCTCTTGCTTGCATTTTAATTCCTGCCCGCTCAAAGTTGCTGTTTCAAACTTCTAGTAACCTTCTTTTTTAAAATTTATTTTTATAGAGACAAGGTCTTGCTACGTTGACCAGGTTGATCTTGAACTGACTTCAAGTGATCCTCCTGCCTCGGCCTCCCACCCAAAGTGCTGGGATTACAGGCATGAGTCACCACAGCCGGCCATAATAACCCTCTTTAACTTGCTGTTCCATGCTGATTTCCTCACGCTAGTTCGATAACCTTGTCTCCCAGTTCACTCAGTTGCTATATCCTCAACTTTTTTTTCTTTGCCTGTCCTCATGTTCTTTGTCTTATTTCAGGTGGGATTTAGTCATCAGCCCTCTTCAGGACCTTGCCTCCATAATTATCTCTTGTCACATGTAAAACGTCATGTGAGAAAATCCCTGGTCTTCTCTCCAAATCTCATGGATATACAAAAGCTTCCCAAACTTAAAACAACAAAAGTTCTCTCCACCTTTCCATATAGCTATGTTCTGTATCCCATTGTTTTTCACACTTCTTAAAAATGTAGTGTATATATCACTTACCTTCAGTTACTTCTAATTCAGGGTTTCTCAGAAATTAACAAGTATCTCCTGGGGGGCAAAACTGACAATTACCCCACCCTGACCTTGTCAAGGTTTGCTGCTCTAATTTTTATGTTCCAGCCCACTCCTATTTGTCTTCCTCCTCTCTTCCGTCCACTGCACTGAAACTGTTCTCAGTAACTTTACCAAACTGCCATTTGTCAGGTCTAGTCCAGCTGTTTAGTCCAAATCCTAATGAATTCTCTATGACAAAGGACAAATTTTCCACTCCCCCTGCCCCACTTAAAATTATCACCTCCTAATAAGCAAATTACCAACTCCTCCTGGTTGTCCTCAGAGCTTTCCACCACTTATTCTCAAATTTCCTTTCTGATTCTTCTTTCTCTGACCATCTCTTACAGTCCTGCCTTTATTCTACATGTCTTTATCCTCTCTGTGTATGGTTTCACGTATGCTTAAGAGTTAATAATAACATAAAAAATGACTGTCAAATCTATTTTCAACCCCTAACCTCTCTCTTGAGAACTCCAGAAACAAATTTTCAGCTAGATACTGAACTCTCTACAGGCATCAGAAATGCAACTTATCCCAAACTAAACTCATTTCTCCAGAGGAAGGAGAGATATATTTCACTTCAATATCCTTCAATCCTTAATTTAATGACACCCTCATCTATCCAGTCACTCAAGTCAGAAAAGCATAATGCTCCAAAAGGCATCTTTAACTGGAGACGTACACTCCATCCTCAAATCCTTCCACCAAATCTGTGCAAATGTAACTTCTAAATGTCTCTAAATCTGTTCTGGAATGCCATTTTTCCCTCCTCCTGATAAACTCCTATTTATCTGTTAACAACCCAATGGACACCCCACCTGAGATCCCCTCGCCTGGTGGTTAAAACTCTGGCTTCAAGAAGTTCCGGCCAGGTGTGGTGGCTCACACCCGTAATCCCAGCACTTTGGGAGGCTGAGGTGGGTGGATCACCCGCAGTCAGAAGATAAAGACCAGCCTGGCCAACATGGTGAAACCCCATCTCTACTTAAAAAATACAAAAATTAGCAAGGTGTGGTGGTGAGTGCCTGTAGTCCCAGCTACTAGGGAAGCTAAGGCAGGATAATCGCTTGAACCCAGAAGGTGTAGGCTCCAGTGAGCCAAGATCGTGCTGCTACACTCCAACTGAGCCATAGAGTGAGGCTCTGTCTCAGGGAATAAAAAGAAAAAAGTAGTTTCTAGTTTGGTGGAGGATATAAAATAATTACGTAAGTGCAAAAATAAAGGTATATGCAGTTGTTGCAGGATCATGGCCCAAGGAATCAGAGTCTGTATTCTATATATATTCATTAGATATATACGTGCCAGGAACTGTTCTGGGCTTTAAGAAATAAAGTAAGAAAATAAAGTCTCTGCTCTACATTCCAACTGAGAGAGAAAAATGCTCAGGAAGAAATAAGTAATATGAGAAATGGTAATAACTGCTGTGAAGAACAATAAGCAGAGTGAGAAGGAAAGGAAGAGGGAAAGGCAGGGCTGTTTCTCTGAAGTGGTCAGAGAAGGCCTCTCTAACAGGTGACATGTGCACAGCTATCTGAAGGAAGTGAGGTTAGAGGCCATATCACTTCCTTCCCAGTAATTAGTTTAGTGAGTGGCTCACAGGACTGACTCAACAGATGTTTGCTAAGGCAATAAACAAACAAAAATTATATTTCTTGATTTAATGTATTTGGCATTTACATGTAAATATTTCTGTTCTGTTTTTATAGCAAAGATGAAAACCTATCTGTTAAACATCAAAACAGGAACTATAACTCTTATAATTAAATCTTTACTAAATGGATTTATGAATCAAGTACTTTCAATGCAGGCTAACTAGCTGGACAACCATCAGGAAGGAAAATGGGACTACCCAACAAGGGGGTGTCTATGATTAAGGTCTTAAGTTACAGAGCAGTTGAAAAAAAAGACAGCTCAACTTCTATGAAATCAACTTGGCCAGGTGTGGTGGCTCATACCTGTAATCCTAGCACTTTGGGAGGCAGAGCCAGGAGCCTAGGAATTCAAGACCAGCCTAGGCAACATGGCAAAACCCTGTCACTACAAAAAATAGAAAAATTAGTCAAGCACGGTGGTGCAAGCCTGTGGTCCCAGCTATTCCAGAGGCTGAGGTGGAGGTTGCAGTGAGCTGAGATTGTGCCACTGCACTCCAGCCTGGGAGACAGAATGAGACCCTGAATTTAAGGGGGAAAAAAAAATGGCTCGCCATGGTAGCTTAGTCCTGTAATCCTAGCACTTTGGGAGGCCAAGGTGGGAGGATCACTTGAGTTCAGGAGTTCAAGACCAGCCTGGGCAACATAGTGAGAACTTGTCTCTAAAAAACTTTAATAATAAAAAGAAACCATTATACAATGATTTGATCATTATACAATGTATACATGCATTAAAATATCACACTGTATCTCATAAATATGTACAATTATTTGTCAATTACAAATTTAAAAAATAATTAAAAAAAAAAAAGCTCAAAATTACCTAATTACAGAGTTACCTCTAAAATAACATTTCTATAAAGAAGTTATTTCCAGAGGAGAAATTAACATCTTGGAGAACATTAATACTCTGCCATGTACTTTCTTCTTTTTTACCTGTATCGCCCTATCTGTTCAGGGTCTCCAATTAGTTCTCTGAAATCCTAAATTCCATGTGAAGTGTTTTAGAACCCTTAAAGAGATTTTTAAAATTTCATTTATTTTCTTGGCTGCCAAATTAACTTCATGCACTTTTTTTCAAACTCTTAAAATCTACTCCTAGAAATGTAATTTTCTGACAATGCTACTTTAATCCAATTGAATTTCTTGCATTTTAGATCACTATAAACAAGGTTTCCTGGGACTTGAAGTAAAAGATTTTTTTTTTTAACCCTTCATCTAACTTGACCACCTTACTTTACCAGTTTATTTTACAAAGAGGAAGTCCAAATTGTTATGTAAATCCAGGATTGCCATATTTTTGTTATCACTGTTCTAGCTTACACACATAGCAGCTATGTGAAACTGATTTCTAAATCAAAAGAGTGTCACTGGCACTCTGTGTTAGAGAGGTTGATGGGAAAAGATAAAAGAAAAGTAGGAGGGCAGTTGGAAATCTGCTTTTCTTCTTCAACAGCAGAGGTTAGACACTAACATACTAAATTTTGCAGCTTTGGGAACAGTCATTTTAGAAGCTTGTGCCAATTCAAGATGGTAGTCATCATTCGAAACACCCCAGTGCACCTCCCTTTATTCAACACATTTACTCAGCAAACATCTGAGCTCCTACTATATATAGGTGCCAGGTACTTACTAGGCACTGAAAACTCAGCAATAACAGACAATTTCTATTCTTAATGATCTTTGCTTTGAAAGTAATACATAAAAAAAATTCTTGTCCATAAAAATACTGAAAAGTCAAAGTATGTAAGAAAAGTTTACTTTGCTTTTTTTTTTTCCAGAGTCTCACTCTGTTCCCCAGGCTGGAGGGCAGTGACATGATCTTGGCTCACTGCAACCTCTGCCTCTTGGGTTCAAGCAATTCTCCTGCCTCAGCCTCCCAAGTAGCTGGGATTACAGGCATGTGCCACCACACCCGGCTAATTTTTCTATTTTTAGTAGAGACGAGGGTTTCACAGTGTTGGCCAGACTGGTCTCAACTCCTGACCTCATGTGATCCACCCACCTCGGCCTCCCAAAGTGCTAGGATTACAGGCATGAGCCACCATGCCCAGCCTGCATATTCTAATACCCAGCCTTTGCCTCTCATTTCTCTATTTGCCTTCATAGGTTTGTGCTGCTGCCACCACCTCCCTAGAAGAGGTACGTCAGGAGGAAGAAATTCCCTACTCATTTACCACATAGCATGAACGATCACTCAGATTGTCTCCAAAATATGAGCAGAAATTTTCCGGTAGAGAATTAGGGGAAAGGTCCATCTATAGCTTTTAAAAATTGTGAAACATCAATCTACTCCATTTATCCCTTCAAACATCTGAAAGCAGCTATCACTTTCTCGCTAAGCAATTCTCTTTCAAGCAAAGTTTCAAGTTTTTTCCATCTTCTTTTTAAAAATACATATCCTAGGTCAGCCAGGTGCAGTGGCTCACGCCTGTAATCCCAGCACTTTGGGAGGCCGAGGTAGGTGGATCACCTTGAGGTCAGGAGTTCGAGACAGCTCGGCCAACATGGTGAAACCCTGTATCTACTGAAAATACAAAAATTAGCCGGGTGTGGTGGCAGGTGCCTGTAATCCCAGCTACCTGGGAAGCTGAGACAGGAGAATTGCTTGAACCCGGAGGCGGAGGGTGCAGTGAGCCGAGATTGCACCATTGCACTCTAGCCTGCGCAACAAGAGCGAAACTCTGTCTCAAAAAAAAAAAAAAAAAAAAAAAAAAAAAACATCATAGGGTCAAAATGTATATATATTCTTACCATCACAGCCCCTTTATATCTGAGGCTCCCAAGTGTTTTAATCATGTCCTAGTTAGAAGACAACCCTGGAGACCTCCTTTCCCATATATTCCCACCTGTCCACTAGAGAAGAACAAATAAGTATTTTGAAATTAACTTGTTACTAGCAACATATAGAATCACTTATTACCTTTGTGTGTGTTTATGTATGCATATGTGTATGTGTCCATATATGAATATAAGTGAGTTTATACATTTTACATTAGGAAATATTACCCATAATAGCAAACTACAAATAACTTGGTAATTTTATTATAACTACTTCTTAATAGGACAAATACATGGGCAGCAAATTATCTAATGACTTATCAATGTACTAGCTAATTGGGCTAATATAGAGAGATGGGTAATTTATATCTGAACCATAGTATATATACATGTAAAGCCTAGCTGTTAGAAAATTACATCCCAAAATACTATTGATAACAGTGAAACAATACATGCCCAGGACACTGAACATGAGCATCCATTTTAAGGACTTTTCTACCCAGCAAATAGAAGAAAAAGCCCCAAGTCCAGTTAGGAAGCTATCTGGAGACTCACCCACACTTAAGAGGAAGGGTAACTACAAATAATTCCCCACCAACCCAGAGGCTACTTTGGGGCTACGAAGTAGGAAAAAGAAAAAAAAGGAAGGGAAAAGATAGCTCTAAGAAGTGGCCATGGGCTAAACTGCACATGGACATGGATTTGTAGGCTAACTCAGGTAACAGCCTGTTCCTTGTCAAAAGCAAACACCAATCAACTTGGAGAAGAGATTTTTCATCTTAGATCTCAAAGAATCCCCAAGTAATAATTTTTGAAGGTCAAGAAACACAAAGCAGTTTAAAAAAAAAACCACACACACCATGGAAAACAACAATATTCTAAGCTAAAGCTACCAGAGAAAACAAACAAGAGAAACAGACTCACAAAGACTTCTGACAAAGGAATCACCAGGCACAGATTATTAAAAAATTCCGCTTACCATGTCTGAAGAAATAAAAAGATAAACCTAAAAGTGATCCAGGTGAAGAAACTATAAGAAGTGATCAAGCATATTTGCTGTAATACCCTAAAAAACTTCTCATAATCAAACTTTAAAACTTAACTAAAAAGAAATTTACTGAACATATATTGGAAGAAATTATCCAGAATGCAGACCAGAAAGACAAAAAAGAAGAAAAAGAGAAACTAGAGAATTTAGTAGCCATGGGAGATGGAGGCCAGGCGCAGTGGCTCATGCCTATAATCCCAACTACTCAGGAGGCTGAGGCTCTGAGTAGTGCCTAAGTGGGGACTGCCTGAGGCCAGGAGTTCAAGATCAGCATGGGAAACACAGTGAGACCACATCTCTTTAAAAAAAAACAAAAGCAAAAAAAAAACGCAACATGTAGATAGGAAGGAGACAGTGGAGTTAAAATGTTCTAAGGTCCTTATATTGTATAAGAGTAGAACAGAATTAAGTAGCATTAGACTTTGATGAGTTTGCATATTGTTTCTAGGGTAACCACTAAAAGAAGGGTAATAATGTTATTTAGCCTTTCAAGTAGAAAGTATAAAAGAGAAATTATTTTTTAATCTCAGAAAAGAGAAAAATGTAAGAATGAACCATTCTTACATTTCAAAAGGAAGTTCAAAATAAAGGTGAAGATTAAACAATAAATACATAATTAATTACATTAAATAAATACGTGAAAATTTCTAAATCTACCTACGGTGAACTAGCTGGTTACAGAATCAACTCTTGCACCCATGAACAACAGCCAGGAAAGCTAGATGATGTATAATCACTATTGTGTGAAGGCACCAGAAAGCTACCAAGGCAGAGACGGCCTAATGGAACAAGCTTCCAAATACATGGAAATCCAGAGAGGTGAGTCCAGTGCTTTGTACAACTGTTCACCTTGAGGCATTTCCTGTTTCCAAAGTAATGGCTGAGAGACTGACCAGCTACACAGAGCTTCCATCAATCTCAAAAGGCTGAGGAGACAAAAAAAAAAAAAAAAAGGAACTTCAGGGCCAGCCAAAGAAAAGAGCTCTAGAAAACACCATGTTTTCGGATGGGGTCCCCAAAAGAATACAACTTGTGAGCAGGGGTGAAAAGAAAAAGCCCAACCATGTCAAGCATGGACGTGTGCTGTTCCGCCTTCCTTCTGAAGAACCTGCCGCAGGGAAGACTGTGACTGACAGCCCCAGCTGCCGCCCTTTGGATCCATCACCATGTTCATGCAGAGGCCACATTTCCCCATTTCTGCCCAAAGCAGGATTCTTCTAAAAGACAAGTGTTTGCCTGGGGACTCTTCACTGGCCTAGCAGAGGAGTTCTTAGATCTGTGCTGCAGTCTGGGGCCCTTCCTTCCAATTCTTTCCTTTCCTCTCTTCTTTCACAGAGGTCAGGCCTGTCTCATGGTCTGAAGTTTTCTCCTGTACTCTCTTGCTTTCTTCTTTATCCTTTATAGGCATGGCCCCCAATAAGTCTTCTGCATATCTCATCCTGATTTAGTATCTGCTTCCATCTTGATGTCTGCTACTAAATATCAATTATCAGACCAAGGCCCGCCTTTAGGTGAAGGCAATCCTTGAGCAGAGATGCAAAAATTCTAAATGAAACAGAAAACCAAATCTGGTGATACATAAAAAGCGTCACACATTGTGAACAAGTTTGGTTTAGTCCAGTAATGCAGGGCTGGTTTCACATTTGAAAACTGTATGAACATGATCTACTACATTAAGTGATTAAGGAAGAAAAATCAAAGGATTCATGAGAGAGATATACCACATTCATGGATCAAAACATTCAATATTTCAAATATTCCAGTATTATAAACAATATAAAATCAATCAAAATTCCAACAGAATTTTTTCTTGTGGGTATAGAAACTGAAAATTCAATTCTAAGAAGACTTATTCTACCCAACAGCAACACTTATTATAAAGCCATATTAATTAAGATAGTGTCGTCTTGGTGCAAAGAAAGTGATCAATGGAATACAACAAAGTTTGGCAAACTTTTTCTGTAAAGAACCAGACAGTAAATATTTTAGGCTTTCTGGGACACATACAATCTCCGTCGCATATTCTTCTTTTTTTAACAACCCTATAAAAATACAGATCTATTCTTAGCTTGGAAGCTGTACAAAAATGAGCCATGGGTCAATCCCTGGAATAGAAGCAAGTCTAGAAACAGACCTACACACATACACTTTATGATCAAAGTGGTATTACAGAGCTCGAGAGAAAGTATGGACTTTCCACAAAATAGTGTGGGATCAAATCAATATCTACATAGGAAAAAAATTCACCTTGACCTCACACCATATGCAAAAATAATCAATTTTAGGTGAATTGTAGGCTTAATTGTGAATAACACATCTTGAAGATAACACAGGAGGATATCTTCATCACCATGGAGTAGAAAAAAATTCTTAAATAGAACTCATGAACTATTAACCACAAAAGACTGATAATTCACATGACATTAAAATTAGAAACTTCTCTTTATAAAAATTACTAATAAGAAACTGAAAGGCAAGTCACAGGTTGAATTACCTGCCAATTGTATATCACTAACAAAGTCCTCATCCACAATATTTAAAGAATGCCTACAAGTTAATAATAAAAAAGAACTGACAGGTAAAATCCAAATAAAAGGTAATCAACCTCATTAGTCTTCAGGAAATCTAAATTAAAGCCATAGTCCACACCACTGTACATCCACTAGAATGACTAAAATTACAAAGACTGACAATAGCAAGTGTCAGTGAGGATCCAGAGCAAGTGGAACTCTCATACACTGTTGCTGAGTGTGTAAATGGGTACAGTCCCCTCAGAAAACTGTTTAGCAGCATCTACTAAATGTAACCATATGCATACCCACGACCCAGCAATGCCTACATATACATACCCTCTAGAAATGAGTACATGTGTGTACAAAGTACACATACGAGAATACTCATAGCTGCATTGTTTGAAGTAGCTAAACACTGAAAAAAATTCAATGTCAATTAACAGTAGATTGGATAAGTTGTACATATTTTTTAAAAAATCAGCTTTATTGAAGTATAACATGCACAAGATAAAAAATACCCATTTTAAGTGCAGGGTTCAATAAGTTCAGACAACTGCAAACACCCATGTAACCACTACCATAACCATAATATGGAACATTTCTATTATGCTAACAAGTTCCCTGGTACCCTTTACCAGTCAATTCAGGCAACCACAGAACTGTTTAGAAGAGGATTTTGTTTTGTTTTGTTTAAGAGACAAGGTGTTGGCCGGGCGTGGTGGCTCACGCCTGTAATCTCAGCACTCTGGGGGGCCAAGGCAGGCAGATCACGAGGTCAGGAGATCAAGGCCATCCTGGCTAACACAGTGAAACCCCGTCTCTACTAAAAATACAAAAAATTAGCCGGGCGTGGTGGGGAGCGCCTGTAGTCCTAGCTACTTGGGAGGCTGAGGCAGGAGAATGGTGTGAACCCGGGAGGCGGAGCTTGCACTGAGCCAAGATCATGCCACTGTACTCCAGCCTGGGCGACAAAGCTAGACTGCCTCAAAAAACAAAATTTTTAAAAAAGAGACAAGGTCTCGCTATTTGCTATGCTGCCCAAGATGGCCTTGAATTCCTGGGTTCAACAATCTCTCCATCCTCAGCCTTCCCAGTAACTAGGCCTACAGGTGCAAAACCACCATGCCAACTCACAAACCTGTTTAGATTAGTCTTTCCTAGGATTTTATATAAATGGAACCAGGTACTACTCTTTTGTGCTTGGTTTCTTCCACTCATCAAAATGTTTTTAACAACAAGAACATGAGCAAAATAATAAAAAGTAAATTATATTTTATCAAAATTAAAAACTTTTGTGCAGCAAAGTACATTAAGAAAGTGAAAAGAAAGGTGAAAAGATGACCTACATAATGGAGGAAAATACATGCGAATCATATATCTGATAAGGACCTGGTAACCAGAATATATAAAGAATACTTATAGCTCAACAACAAAAAGACAACCCCATTTAAAAACGGGCAATGGATTTGAACAGACATTTCTCCACATAAGATACACAAATGGTGACAAGCACACAAAAAGATGCTCAAAATCATTAGGCATTAAGGAAATACGAATCAAAACCACAATGAGATACCACTTCACACCCACTGGGTTGGCTATAATACAAAAAATGGAAAATAACACATGTTGGTGAGGATGTACAGAAATTAGGACTCTCATTCATGGCTGGTGGAGACATAGAAATGGTGTAGCCACTATGGAAAATGGTTTGGCAGTTCCTCAAAATATGAAACATAGGATTACCATGTGACCCAGCAACTCTACTCCTAGGTATAATCCCCAAAAATTGAAAACAAGAATTCAAACACTTGTACATGCATGTTCATATCAGCACTATTGTCCAAAGAAGATATACAAACGGATCTTTTATTATTATCTACCTTTCAAGGGAACAGAATCCTTTCTTTATTTTTTTTTTTGAGATGGAATTTCACTCTTGTTGCCCAGGCTGGAGTACGATGGCGTGCTTGGCTCACTGCAACCTCCACCTCCCGGGTGCAAGCAATTCTCCTGCCTCAGCCTCCTGAGTAGCTGGGATTATAGGCATGTGCCATCACACCCGGCTAATTTTGTATTTTCAGTAGAGATGGGGTTTCTCCATGTTAGTCAGGCTGGTCTCAAACTCCCAACCGCAGGTGATCTGCCCACCTCGGCCTCCCAAAGTGCTGGGATTACAGGCATGAGCCACCATGCCCGGCCCAGAATACTCGTTCTTACACATTTTCAAGAATGAATTATGTGAGAGTAAAGAACTTTCTTTTTTTGTGTTGTAGATACAGAGATCCTGCTATGTTGCCCAGGCTGTTCTTAACCTCCTGGCCTTGGCCTCCCAAAGTGCTGGGATTACAGGCCTGAGCCACTATACCCAGCCAAGAGTAAAGAACTTTATTGAGAAGCTGTGGTAGAAACTTAGAGACTTCCTGAGTTGTAGTCCAGCTCTGCCACCTGCTAGTAACTTAAACACTCTGCATTTTAGTTTCATCATCTGAAATATGGCGGTGATAATAATATCCACCTTAGAAAGCTGTTGAGAGGGTTAAATGAGTTAATCCATGCAAAGTCTTGGATTGCAGCAAGTACGCTGTTAAATTAGCCTCCACCACCACTACCATCATCATTATTGTTATCATCATCATCATTATTCTTCCTACTTCCTAAAATATCCTCAAGAATATTTAAGACACCTGTGATTGTTCTAATGACTAGCATTAAAAGTTCATAAAAAACATACCTAATTAGTATGTTTACCTAACTGCCAGAAAAACTTAGTTTAAATGGCCAATATAGTTAAAAATGACTCTGGGAGGCAGTGGGGCACACCTATAGTCCCAGCTACTTAGGAAGCTGAGGCAGGAAGACGGCTTGAGCTCCTAAATTTGAGGCTGCAGCGAGCTATCATCATGCCACTACACTCCAGCCTGGGCACAGAGCAACACCCTCTTACTCGTTAAAAAAAAAAAAGATGCTAAAGGGTTCAGTGAATGCTCCTTCCCAAAGCCTTCAGAAGAGATCCATGTAATGCTGCTACACATTTTGAAAGCAATTCTAAACATGCTTCTGATACCCCACCCAAAGCCTTACATCATGGACCATGCTTGAAAAGTCTCCCATCAGTACAGGATACCTTTACCAAATGAGGTTTTGCCAAGGTTATTGCTGAATATCAATCCAACACTGGTGGAAACTCAGTTTCTAATAGTGTTTTATAATATCCAGATCTCTTTGATATTATATCTGATTTTTTGCACCAAGGAATGAAATGCTTACAATCCTCCATTCCCAATATAACATCATACACTTTCTGCATTAAATAGCCTAAAATCCTCCTCTCTGAATATTTTCTTTTGTTTATCAATGGTGCAGCGATTTTGAAGAAAGTTACTGCACATATCTCCTTAATCAAAATTGACGTATGTAGCGGAAGAGCCCTGCTCATCAGTATACCACAGTAAGCTAAATATCTGATGTTCTGCTCAGGCCCCCATGCTGGAGCCAGGGCTCCGACCACTGTCATCAACTTTGGATGGCATCCCGAGACCACCCTTCTCTCAAGGCCATCTGACCAGTTTGAGCTACCGAAAGACTCACAGAAGCTGGCTGCCACCATCCCACTACTCTTAATATTCATAAATTCTGTAAAATATTATTTATAATTATATTATATTAGAACATAATGTTATACTACATTGTTATATTATATTATAAATTATTATTTACATTCTCCAGAGATTTAAGGGAATACAGTATGTCAGCAAGATATGAATTATCCACAAGCAACTATTACCACCAAAAAAATATTCTTTTACTTAACCTTTTTCTTACAAAACATCTGCATCATAGTACAGAAAACTAACCAACAAGAAGAAAAAAATACCTTTAAAATATGAGTGCACACATAAAGGATATGAGAAACATAACAAAATGCAAACACTGGGTAAGTAAAATAATCAGAAAATTAAATCGCTCAGTATTTCTTGGTTGATAAGAAAGAAACAAGAAAATTAAGTGGCAAAAGAGATTTCACTAAATTGCCAAAAGGGAAGAAGACCAAAACAAAATCGTTCAACTGTTTAACAGAATTTTGGCATTATAACAGCATCTCTTAGGAGTTTGAATAAAATTCTGGCAATTATTTTCTCTCCAGTGATTCTAGGCTTTGACTGTGATCATTACACTGGAGGCTCCGATTCAACTAAACTAACACAAAATTCTACATAAAAGGATTTCGTGATCTCAATATGCTTGAAAATAAGTTTTCAAAAGAAATGAGACAGTAAGATAAAAATCATAACATTCTGTTGAATTAAAATACTAAATTATATATAGTTTGTCTCTGAATAGATTGCATTCTAAAAACTGACTTGTAAATAATTGTCTAGAAGTTAGAAGAAATTTTTTTCACATACAATATGGTATAACTTTTGATCAGGTTATTTGCAATGATATCATGACTATTATACTTAGGGCTAAACAGGCCTTTGTGAAATAGCCTGTGACCCCAACTATCAATTGGGATGCCAAGATCAAACTCACACTTGGAAAGCAAAGGTGCAATCAAGGTAGGTGGAGCACTAGGACTCCATAACCTCATTAAGCTTTGCAGGTCCACGGCTAGCCAAGTACTGAAACTGAGTAACAAGTGATGGTTGCTCCTGCAAAGTGTTCACAGCCTCTAAACTTGGGATCTCCTTGACCTTTCTCCATGCAGGATTCACGGAATTAATTTCATAACATACTAAATATACCCTATATTTATCTTCTAATTCTTAACACTACATAAGTCATACCCTTTTTTAAGACTAGAATTATTTTTAAAATAAAATTAAAGAAATGAGGAAGGGGACTTAAAAAGATGTTAACAGAAGTAAGATGGCAGAATTATAAGATGGACCTAAGAGTTAGACCCAACTGATTTGGAAATCCAGTTACTATCACTTACTAGCTATGTGATTGTAGGCAAGTTATTTCTCAGCCTCAGTTCCCTCATCTACAAAATAGGAATATTATTTTGTAGGAATATAGGAAATCTCACACCTTACAGGGTTAGAGTGAAGGAAATAGGAATATCTCACATCTTACAGGGTTAGACTGAGGATTAAAGACGATTAAAATATATATTATGATGCCTGGAACAGATTAAGTTCTCAGTCATGTGCTAATTTCCACCACTCTCCCAATCCACTCCCCAAAATCAAGCAGTTCTTCCAAATATATTACAATTATATTATAAAACGCTTTCTCCAAATACTCTCATACCTTTTCATATTCTTCTTCGCTTAGGAAGAAAACTACAGATCTGGACTTAATAAATATCCAACTTTGTTGAACTTTGCTTCAGAAGAGGTAAGGTACTTGAATTTCTATTTCTCCCATTTTAAAGCCTTAGTTTTGTGATTTTTGAAATTATCTTATTAGTCTTTTAACTAGCTAATTGATTTACCTTTTTGTTAACCTCACTTATCATTATTTTCTCCCTTAATCTGTTAGACCTCTGATGGTAAACTTTTACTACATTTCAATTACAGTTGTCCCGTGAACAATGGGTTTCAACTCTGTAGATCTGCGGATTTTTTTTCTTTTCAGTAAAAATATGGTATTCACAGTAACACAAGGATGCAAAAGCTGTGTTTCCAATACATGGGTTCCACAGGGTCTATTACAGGACATGAGTGTGTGCAGATCAGTACATATGTGGGTGGTCCTGGAAGCAATCCCCTGGGTACATCAAGGGATGACTGTATTTACATCCTTCATGGACTTTTTCTTTTAGCCATTTTATCTTCTAGTTATTATATTAACTCTATATTTTCTTACGATGTAACTTTTCTTACTTAGGATTATCCCTTAATCAACATCATAAAATGTCAGTAGAGCAACCAGATAATTTAACCTCACACTATAGCAGTAACTCAGTTCAGAACTCAAGTTCAGTTGTAAGGGATAATAATCATAAAAGATCACTGGATATGCAGCCTTGAATATCCATTCTTCTAAACGCTTTGAATGTTGTCACTGGATCAAGCCAGACTCATGGGGACCTATACACTTGGACCACAATGCTTTGGTGCCCATCACTTTAAACCAGGGTTTCTTGCCCTTGCATTATTAATATTTGGGACTAGGTAATAGTAATAACTATTATTATTATTTTAAGACAGACTCTCTTGTTCTGTCATCCACATTAGAGTGCAGTGGTGCGATCTTGGCTCACTGCAACCTCTGCCTCCCAGGTTCAAGCGATTCTCCTGCCTCAGCCTCGTGAGTAGCTGGGATTAGAAGCATGCACCCCCACCTCTGGATAATTTTTTGTATTTTTAGCAGAGAAGAGGTTTCACCATGTTGGCCAGGCTGGTCTCAAACTTCCGACCTCAAGTGATCCGCCCACCTCAGCCTTCAAAAGTGCTGGGGTTACAGGCGTGAGCCACTGGGCCTGACCCAGATAATTCTTTGTTGTGGGGGGCTGCCCTGTGCACTGTTTCAGCAGCACCTCTGGCCTCTATCCACCAGATGCCAATACACACTCCCCCTCTTCCCAACTGTGATCAAGATGCGTATAAAGAGGGTACATTACCATATACCCTCCAGGGAGCAATATCATTCCCAGCTGAGAAGTGCTTTAAGCTGAATGAGACCTTGGGGTTTGCAGTCAGCTTACACTGAGGAACCACTTTAAAAACAGCCGTAAGAAGAAATGGTGTTGAAAATATCATCTACTGTATCACTGTTTGTTTTCCAAGGGAGAAACCTGTCTCAGACCTCAGTGCGAACAGAATGTTTTTTCTTAGGAATAATATGTATCCTTAACTGATCATATTCTCATCTTTTCTATGGCCACTGGCAAGCTCAAAAGCAAACTTACAGCCCAGCTTTAATAACAGTATAGGACCAGCCGGGTGCAGTGGCTCACGCCTGTAACCCCAGCACTTTGGGAGGCCGAGGCTGGCAGATCACCAGGTCAAGAGATAGAGACCACCCAGGCCAACATGGTGAAACCCCGTTTCTACTAAAAATATAAAGTGGGTGTGGTGGCGCACACTTTTAGTCCCAGCTTCTCGGGGTGGGGGGCGGGGGGGCGGTGAGGCAGGAGAATCCTTTGAACACAGGAGGAGGAGGTTGCATTGAGCTGAGATCATGCCACTGCACTCCAGACAGAGTGAGACTCCGTCTCAAAAAATAATAACAACAACAATAATAGTCTAGGACCTAAAGCATGAGTTTACATGTACTAAATCTTCTGAATGTGAATTCATTTTTTACCATAAACTCTTGACCTTATATTTTATCTTGCTATAAATAAGGTATTTCTTTATGTGGCCATAAACCCTTTTTCTGAGTGAAATTAAGCATATATTAATAATTAAAATAGGCAAACTGTTATCTTCTCCAGCAGATCATACCCTTCAGGCTCACTCTATTATTCCTCTTCAAATCACCTTCTGCTGAATCTACAATAGATCTTCTAGTTTTCCCTTATAAATATTCAAGTTTATTCTCCCTAGCCAAAGCACAAACTAAATCCATTCACTTCAGTGAGCTATGTCAGACACATGATGATCTGCATGAAGTTTTATAACATGTCTTTCTACATTTATTAGAAGTATATTTCCCTCATAAGAGGCATGAATTCTAGACGCTGTGTGTCCAGTAGGTTGTCCAGGCATCAGCACATCAGCCTTTAGGATGACGGGAAGATGGAGTACTTATATCCTCTTTTCTCTTGCTGATGCCAGCTTTGTGAGTTTTCCCTTTCCCCACTAAGGCTTACTTCTAACCCATGCCAAGTAGCATTTGGAATTCATCCTAAACCCTGGTACATGACAGATGGTGATGCAGGAGTGGCTCATCTTGTACCAGTGACAACTATGAAGAGTCCTGCCTGGCCCTACACCCTCGGATTACTTTTGATAGTGGGAAAAAAAAACAAACAAAAAAAAACCATTTCTTTCTCATTTTAACCCATAACCTTCTCAAGACCTCAAACGGTTGTTACAAAGGTCCATCAACAGGTTGAGTGGTTAAACAATTTGTGGTATATTCATGCAAATGAAAAAAAAAGTAGTACTATACACATAATAGTACCCATACACATAATACAGTGTATTATGTGTAGTAGTACCCATACACATAATACAGTAAAGGTCAAAAATATTGTGCCTGACAAAAGAGTACATGCTGTATTATTTCATTTATAAAAAAAAAAATCTAGAAGAGGCAAAAATTAACCTATATAGTGATAAAAATCAGATCAGTGATTGTCTGAAGACAGCAGAATAAAAAGGAGCACAAGGGAACTTTATGGAATGATGGAAAGGTTGTTTTTGATATCACATCTTAATCGGGATAGTGATTTCACGGTTATATATTCATCAAAACTTACCAAACTGTACACTTACAATAGGTGCAAATGTGGTATTCTTGCTAAACATGTATGACCTTGAACTAATGAGAAAACATCAGATAAACTGAAAATGAAGGACATTCTATAAAATAACTGATCAGTACTAGTAATAAAATACAAGGAAAGACTATAGGGACACGACAAGTGAATACAACGAGGGATTCTGGAAGAGAACAAGGATACTAGCAGAAAAATTGATGACATCCAAATAAAGTCTGTAGTTTATACAGTAGTCCTGTATCAATGCTAATTGTTTAGTTTTGTTGATTGTACCACGGTATTGTAAATTTGTTTTGTTTTGTTTTGTTTTGAGATGGAGTCTTGCTCTGTCGCCCAGGCTGGAGTGCAGTGGTGTGATCTCGGTTCACTGCAAGCTCCGCCTCCCGAGTTCACGCCATTCTCCTGCCTCAGCCTCTCGAGTAGCTGGGACTACAGGCACCAGCCACCACGCCCAGCTAGTTTTCAGAATTTTTAGTAGAGATAGGGTTTCACCGTGTTAGCCAGGATGGTCTCCATCTCCTGACCTCGTGATCCGCCCGCCTCAGCCTCCCAAAGTGCTGGGATTACAGGCGTGAGCCACCACGCCCGGCCCCCCATGGTATTGTAAGTTTTTAACACTAGAGAAAGTAAAATAAAGGATACATGAAAATTCTCTGTACTATTTTTGCAACTTTGTTGTTGAAAATTATCTAGAAATAAAAGTTTTTAATGGGTGCATTTTGTTGAGTGTGAATTTTAACTCGTTCAAGTTGATTTAAAATCAATTAAGAAATAATTTTATCTCCAGCCTGACTGTCCTTTCACGTTCATTAATGTTTAAATCAACAGTAACATTAACTACAAGAATAACCCAAACCCTCTTCTTTTCAATATTTGACTCAATAAACCTAATTGATAAAACACATAGCATTCCTTACCTAAAATAATCATCTCATTTAGAAAGATTACTAATTGAAATAAAAATCTTAAGTACTCTCCTTGGAATTATGATATATTCCTCCACAAAAACACATACAATTAACAATAAAATCTTTACATGTTCAAATTAAGATGAGACAATGGAATTCATAAAATTTTGAAGTCCACAGTAAAAAACATTTAATTCTATGGCTCTCACACCTAAGAATTATTATACATTTGAACACTAAAAATTATATCATCTCATTTAGTATCACTTAAAGAACAGAAAGAAATGGGTAGAAAAACATTGAGACAAATTAAAAGGTTTATAGCATACCTCCTCTGTTTCCATTTTCTTCATCCTACAAATAAAAATATATATATACATACATGAGTATACATTTATAAACTCTTGTTAATCACAGCAAGGCTCATTTTAATTCAAATTGACCTCCCTAAATTGTGCCAATTACGATCTCACCTACAATATTCTTAATTGATCATATTCTCTTCTATAGCCACTGCAAGCTCAAAAGCAAACGAATAGCCCATCTTCAATAACAGTATAGGAAGTACCTTTTACTGGAAAGATAAGAGTTTTCACAGAGATAACAAGGCTGTGGGTGAAGCCAACTTAGGGGTAGGACATCAGTTCAGTTTTTGGCATTTGAGGGTAAGCTTTCTAATGGAGTCAACTTGTCAAGTAGGCAGTTGGAGAGAAGGAAAGGCCAGGTCATCGCTTACTGTACCACACTTAAATGTGCCTTTAGGGGATATTACAGGACCCAGAGCTGTCTATATAAATGGACTGGTCCCAAATTGCTACATATTTAAGTTCTTATATTCAATTTTGAAGTTTACCTACTTGGTCTCTTTCGTTGTTACCGAGCTGTCTTGCTGCCATGTTATCTACCTCTAGCTGGAAAACTAGAAAAGGAACCTTTAAAAACTAGTCTAAAAATACATTTTTTCAAATATTTGCTGAGCCTCTACCATACTGGGGCTACCATGTACGTCAGAAAGAAAAACAGACATTGGGTGAAGCGCTGATAATTTATGACATAATTTTTTGACCTTTATTTAGGCGGCCCAGTGTTGTTTTTTTTTTTCTTCTTCTGATTATAAGATCTGGTCTGAGACTGAAGTTGCCAGCTAAGTGACAAAATAAGGACACTGTTATATTAATTACACATTTTCTAAAAGCTATACAATATTAAAATTTTTAATTCTTTTGAAGTGAATTGATAAAATTTCTTAATTAAAATGGAAAATATTCCAATATATATTTTCCATGTAAAATTTACAAGACAGAGCCCTATTTGCAAGAACATCTGTATTTAATAATAGCATTAATAGCTAAAATTTATTGAGCAATTACAGTGTCAATTTCTATGTTAAGTGTGTTACAACTACTGTATCATTTAATCATTACACAGCCTGTAAAGAAGGTACTACTATTGTCTGTTAGTTAGCTTATCCAAGGTCACAGATCTAACAGGAGGCAGAAATGGAATTCAAATCCAGGCTCTTTTGACGCCAATGACCATGCTGTTAACAAGTGTAAGCATGTCCTGGAATACCATCATTTCATGCAAAGTTGTTTTGTTGTAACGTTCACGAGAAAAATTAATTCCCCACTGGGGTTCTGTATGTGTGAAGTTTCCACATTCTCCCCACTGTGTGGGTTTTCTCTAGGTACTGTGGTTCCCTCCCACATGCCAAAACTGTGCCTGTTCGATTCACAGGTGTGCCCACATTGTCCCGGTCTGAATGAGTGCAGCTGTGTGTGTGCTCTGCAATGGCATGGACAGCGTCCTGTCCAGGGTTAGGTCCCACCTCGCGCTCTGAGCTGCATGAACTGCCAGGATAGGCTCCAGCCACCCTCAAATCTGGACTTGTTTTTATAACTCTTTCTTAAGTGTATGAACACCTCACATTTACTTTAATGTTTAATACTGGAAATGTTTTGGTCTTTATTTACAAGTTTAGTGATTTTTTTTTTTGACCAGAAATATGCCAAGTAAACTCTAGCCAACATAAGATCAGTTATCAATTAAATACGTTTCACTTAAAGTTGTAGTTTCCAAAAATCAACTGACGATGTTAAGTGAGGATTTATTGTAGTATGCTACTAAAATTTCTAGAAATATTTTCCAATAATAATAATGCATGTTTATATAAGTTTGGTAAAATTATCTTATAAAACATTGTACTACCTATATGTTCATCATGACCCAAAGTTCTTATTCAAAACAAAACCAAAACAAAGACAAAAAAAATACACAATCCTAATGTAATTATCAAGTGCTCTCATATATGACCTAATGCATAAGTAACACTGAGACTTTTTAATATCAACTAGATTCTTAAGAGATGAAAACCCAAACAGATAAATTTCACTCCAAAGGTAGCAATTATATACAATCCTTAAAAGATATTCAGTTGTTTCCTGTTATCTCAGTGTTAAAGTAACCAAATATTAAAAAATTAATTGAAAAAAAGAAAAGAAAAAATAAGCTATTCCGTATTTCAAAAAAAGCATATCCTGTAGGACATTACTAGAAAGACATATTTAACCAAAAAATAATTTAAAACTGTGGTCTCTAGATACAAATATAGACACTACTTTTTAAAAGACAGTTTAGCAGTCATAGATATTTAGAATTAGAAAAGACTTTCTCATACCCTAGTTCAATTCCTACAAATGAAAATGGAAATCTAGAGGTCAAAAGAAGTGGCCTGGCCAGGGTCTCATAACTCTTCTGAATATCATTATTTCCATTATGCTATTGTGTAACAGTTCAGCATCAAGCATGCATATTGGTCAAATTCAAATCCCAGATCAACTACTTATCTGTTTTATGACCCAGATCAGTTTCCACATCTGTTATATGGGGCCAATAATACCACCTGCTCCACAGGATTCTGGTGTGGATAAAGTAAGATAACGCTTATAACAAATGGTAAGGAACACAGAGCAAGTACTCAGTGTGTCAACTGCACTTATAATTATCTCAGGCTGTCCTTTTCAGGCTGTGTTACTGTCCACTGAAGCCTGTCAATGTAATTCATTCTGATGAGAAGCTGTGTTTCTAAATTCTAACATGCCATCATATTATATATCTGAAAGTTAAGTATTGTTCTAATTCTACTAATTTTCTATAACTGCTGGAATATTTTAGTGAACCATTTCCTCTGCAGAGTCTGCCCAGAAAACTCACTACCTTTCTAGATAACAATTACATATTAGAAAAAGTAGAATGAAGTCTGGAATTAGAAGTCCTTAAAAAATATAGATTTGGAGTTTAGAATCAATATGATCTTTCAGAGAAGACTAAAGTTTTGTTTTGTTCTTCAAGGTGGGAAAATACCTAAAAGGAGAAAAATAATATAATAAAAATTCAAATGTAATGCTTAATTCTTTTAAGACAGAAAAAAGGCCAGAGGGAAGGAAGAGGAAGACTAGAAGGGGATAGGAATGGCCTTGTGGTTTTTTTCAAGTTGTAACTATTTCTCTTACCTTGTATGAAAATTGAATTGCAGACTCTGGGGGATAAACAATAAAATGTCTTAATGTAAACCCAAAGCCTTGAGATGTTCTTTTCAACATAACTGTTTTGGGACCTGGCCAGGAGAATGTTTCATCTTCGGACAGTGATACAGTTTCACTTTGTTCTTTTCCATCTTTATTTTTTGAGACCTAAAGTGAAAAGATATGTAAAAGTTAATTACATAACACAATAAACTTCCTCACCTAAAAAAAATTCTATGTAAACATGTTAATACCTAAGCGCCAATATGAACTATTTTCGGATGCATAAATTATACAAAGCATGCAATTATCAAAAACAAAAATTTATTATATTATTATAACAAAGCATGCAATTATCAAAACCTAGAGCTTTTTTCTAGAAAATCATGCTATACAAAATTAGTCAGAAGAAAGAACACTCAGAAAATAGAAATATAATTGCTAAAATTAGAAATGCAATAGAAAGAATGAAAGATAATACCAAAGAAATTTTAAAGAGCACTATGGATTAAGAAACAGAAAGCATGAAAGAAGAGATACAAAACTGACCAAGAAAGAAACCTAAACCTTATCAGATAGTCCAACAGCAACAAAGGACATTAGAAAATAATAGAAAAGGTCTTCAGGTTCTGAGCACGAATTCAATATCCACATAGATAATCCTTCTGATACCCTGGCCTTCTTGTTCTTTGACCTCCTCTCCTCCACTCTGCTTTCACTTGGGCATGACTGAAACCCCCTTACAAGCCCAAATCAAGAATCCCTGCTAGAACCACCACCTATTATTAGTTCACTATTTAGTTCATTCCCTCTCATTCCCCAGCCCTTACAATTCTTCAATCTGGAGCTGACCCTACCACCCTTTCCCTGTCCCTCATCACCCCATGTTCTCACTTTCCTCTTAAGCTAGCTTCAACTCACTCCTTCACCCTCTCCCACTTCCTCCAAGTTGCCTGACAAAACCTAACCCTGGATAAATCAACACGGCCTACTCCGGGCCTGCTGCACTTATGCAGGCGAACATGGGTGGAGAAAAACAAAAAACTAAGCTATTTCACTCTAAGTTCATGACTATCAACCTCAAGAGAGCCTTTAGTGTTGTCTGTCAATAGTGACACATTTCTCTCTGGTCATTCATCCTAGATGACTATTTCATCCCTTTTCCCCACCCTCACCTGCAGCAGATGGTCCTGCTTTCTATTACACTCAGAAAACAGAAGCAATAAAATGAGAACGGAATCGCCTGCCATGATCACCCCACCAACCTGCAACCGTGCCCATGTTCCCCTGCCTTCCCTTCTGCTATGATGGATGAGCCGTCCATTCTCCCAAGGCGCCAGCAGTTGAGACGAGATCCTCCCCTCTTACTATTCAAAGATACAGGTCCAACAATTCTCCCCTCTCTTTTGCATCACTTATTCTCTCTTTACTATATACAGCATTCCCATTTGCATACACGTATTTTGTAATTTCTTTAATCTTAACAAAATCTTTTTTTTGGGGGGGGGGGGGGGGGGGACAGGGTCTTGCTCTGTGGCCTGGGCTGGAATGCAGTGGCATGATCGTGGTTCGTTGCAGACTGGATCACGGGGGCTTAGGAGATACTCCCGCCTCACCCTCCTAGGTAGGTGGGACTACAGGTGAATGTCACCACGCTAATTTTTTCTTTCTTTCTTTTTTTTTTTTTTTGTAGAGACAAGGTCTCACTATGTTGCTCAGGCCCGTCTTGAGCTCCTGTGCTCAAGCGATCCTCCCGCCTCAGCCTCCCAAAGTGGTGGGATTACAGGTGTGAGCCACCACACCTGGCCAAAATCCTCTCTTGATCACACACACCCCTCTCCAGCTACCACCTCGTTTGTCTGCTTCTCTTTGGAGCAAAACTCCTTAAAGTTATCTGTACTTGCTGTTTCCAATTCTTTTCCTTCCATTTCTCTGAAATCCCTTTAAAGCAGGCTTTTATCCGCCTAACTCCCAGAAACTGCTCTTGTCAGGCTCACCCACGACTTCCACATTTTAAACTGAATGATCAATTCTCAGTTCTCATCTTATGTGCACCTTATTGGCACAGGGGTCACTTCTTCCTTCTTGAAGAATTCTCTCCACTTGACTTCTCACACTGATTTTTCTTCCAACTCACAGGCGACTTTGTCTCAGGCTCCTTTGTTTTCATCTGCTAAGTTTCTGAACCTGGAGGCACCCAGGGCTCAGTCTATGGACTTCTCTAGCTATACTCTGTCTTTTGGTGATTTCATTCCATTTACTACATTAAACACAGACTATATGCAAATGACTCCCAAATTTGTATTTCTAGCCCAAGCCTCTCTCCAACCTGATAGGTATCTTACACTTAACATGTCTGCATAGCTACTCAGATTTTGTTTTAAATTACAACTCCAAGTTAATCCCAGCATTTTGAAAAGGTCACCTTTATAGAATTGCAAATACTTGAATAGTCTTGCTTCTTTTATATTGTTTATTATCTTCCACCAGTGAGTCTATCTACTCTGCCACAATAATTTGCCTCATATAAAGGTGAAAAGGTAACTAGGTGGTCACATTGCCCAGCCAAACTCGAAACTTGCGGTAGGGGTGGCCATATGATTGAGTTCTAGTAAACGGAATGTTAATGAAAGTAGTAATACAGTACACCCAAAAAAAAAAAAAAAAAAAGCAATTGCATATACTAGCAATAAGCAACTGGAAATTTAAAGCTTTTTAAAATACCATTTATAATTACATTAAAAATATGAAATATTTAGGGATAAATCTGACAAAAGGTTTGTAAGATCTACAGACTGAAACTCTAAAACATTAAGAGATATTAAAGCATAAATAAAGAGAGATATACCATGTCCATGACTTAGAAGACTCAGCATTGTTACAATGTTAACTCTCCCTAAACTGATCTATAAATCCAGTGCAATCCCAATCAAAATCTCAGGAGATTTTTGTGTGGAAACTGCTATGGTATTTCTAAAATCCACTTTATAATGCAAAGAACCTAAAATAGCCAAAACAACTTCAAAAAAGAACAAAGTTGGAACACTCAGACTACAAATCTTCAAGACTTACAAAGCTACAGTAATCAACAGTACAGTATTGGCATCAAGATACACAGATTCACAGAACAGAATATGGAGTCCTGCTCTAGACCCATAACCACATGATGCTGTCATTCTACTCCTAGGTATTTATCCAAAAGAAACATGAACCCATGTCAATATTGTACAAGTATAATAAAAATACTTGAAACACAAATCGCCCTGGAACGACTGTGTGGAGGCTGTGTGCAAGAAAAGAAAAGAACTTTGATCCATAACTCGTATCACAAACAAAAATTAACTCAAATGATCATACACCTAGGCCGGCCACAGTGGCTCAAACCTGTAATCCCAGCACTTTGGGAGGCCGAGGCAGGTGGATCACTGGAGGCCAGGAGTTCAAGACCAGCCTGGCCAACATGGTGAAATCCTGTCTCTACTAAAAACACAAAAATTAGCTGGGTGTGGTGGCACAAACCTATAATTCTCACTACTTGAGAGGCTGAGGCAGGAGAATTGCTTGAACTCAGAAGGCGGAGGTTGTAGTGAACCGAGATTGTACCACTGCACTCCAGCCTGGATGGGGAGTGAGACTCTGTCTCAAAAAAGTCAAATAAAATAAATGATCATAAACCTAAATAACACTTAAAACTATGAAACTTCTGGAAGAAAACAGGGGAAAATCTTTACGAACTCAGGTTAAGATTTCTTAGCTATAACCCCAAGGAACATAATCCATTAACAGAAACAACAAAAAAATATAGAATGGCGTGAACCCAGGAGGCGGAGCTTGCAGTGAGCCAGGATCGCGCCACTGCACTCCAGCTTGGGCGACAGAGCGAGACTCCGTCTCAAAAAAAAAAAAAAAAAAAAAAAAGATAAATGAAACTTCATCAAAATGAAGACCCTCTGCCCTTTGAAAGACACTTCTTGGCCAGCCATGGTGGCTCACACCTGTAATCCCAGCACTTTGGGAGTCTGAGGCAGAAGGATCTCAGCCAGGAGTTTGAGACCTGCCTGAGCAACACAGGGAGACCCTGTCTCTACACAAAATTTAAAAATCAGCCAGGCAGCCGGGCACGGTGGCTCACGCCTGTAATCCCAGCACTTTGGGAGGCTAAAGTGGGTGGATCATCTGAGGTCAGGAGTTCAAGACCAGTCTGGCCAACATGGTGAAACCCCATCTCTACTAAAAATACAAAAATTAGACAGGTGTGGTGGCATGTGCCTGTAATCCCAGCTACTCAGGAGGCTGAGGCAGAAGAATCGCTTGAACCAGGGAGGTGGAGGTTGCACCAAGCCGAGATCATGCTACTGCACTCTAGCCTGGGCAACAGAGCCAGACTGTCTCAAAACAAACAAACAAACAAACAAATTAGCCAGGTGTGGTGGTGCATGCCTGTTGTCCCAGCTACCAGGAGGCTAAGGCACAAGAATCACCTGAGCCCAGGAGGATGAAGCTACAGTGAGCTGTGATCACACCACTCCAGCCTGGGTTACAGAATGAAACCCTGTCTCAAAATATATATGTATTTTATGAAAAGTATATACACACACACGCATATACATACATATATATACACACTTACACTTTTATGAAAACGAAAAGGCAAGCCATAGAATGGGAGAATATATTTGCAAATAATGTATCTGATAAAGGACTTGTATCTAGAATACATAAGGAACTCTCAAAATTCAATAATGGAAATGCAAACTAAAAACCATAATGAAATACCACTGCACATATAATAGATGTGCTATATAAAAATTAACCATACCGAGTGTTGGTCAGGATATGAAGCAACTAGAGCTCTCAGACACTGCTAGTGGGAATGTAAAATGGTGGAAAACCGTCTGACAGTTTGGACACAGCCATTCTACTTATAGAGAAACTGAAAGCATATGTCAACATAAAGACTTGTACATAAATGTGCATAGCAACTTTGTTATAGCCACCAACAGGAAAACAACTGAAATATTTCAACAACAGATAAATGGATGAACTGTGACACAGCCAAACAACAGAATGCTACTTAGCAATAAAATGAAATCAACTACTGATATATGTAGCAATATGTTAATTAGGCTTAGTTAAAGAACCCAGACAAAAGAGGGGGAGGAGGAGAAGGAGTACACACTGTATGCTCCAGTTATACAAATCCTAGAAAAATTCTAAATACTATTCTATACTGACTGAAAGATTAGCAGTTGCTCTGGGTGGGTGTAAGGATGGAGATTACAAAGGGGCATGAGGAAATGTGGAGGGCGGTGAATAATCTTGACTGTGGTGATGTTTTCACTGGTGCATACCTACGCATAAACTTACTGAACTGTACAGTTTACATATGTACAGTTGACTATATATCAAACATATCTCAATAAAGACATTTAAACAAAAGAAGCAGCAATAGGATGCTAATCATGAAACTCAAGAAAGTGGTTATCCTGGGGGGATAAGAATGTGTGAATGAGGAAGCATGGGGCTGAGATCTGGGGAAAACACACACATTACTCCAACAGCATGGGTAATTTATAAGTTAAGATCTGTGGGGAGTTCCCAAGGGGTCATTTTATTATACCATATTAAGTCAATATGATATACAAAATGATATATATGTATGCTTCTTTTTGTACATAGCAAATATAAACATAAAAAGTAGACTGCGTTCAGTGGCTCACACCTGTAATCACAGCACTTTGGGAGGCTGAGGCAGGCGGATCACCTGTGGTCAGGAGTTTGAGACTAGCCTGGCCAACACGGTGAAACCCCGTCTTTACTAAAAATACAAAAATTAGCTGAGTGCAACGGCACGTGCCTGTAATCCCAGATACTTGGGAGGATGAGGCAGGAGAATCACTGGAACCCGGGAGGCGGAGGCTGCAGTGAGCCAAGATGGCGCCACTGCACTCCAGCCTGGACGACACAGCGAGAGACTCTGTGTCAAAAAAATAAAATAAAATAAAAATAAAGAGTAAAAATGATTCTAGAATTTAACATTGGAAAAAATAATTACTCATTGTTTCCTATCTCCCATCATTCTTTAAGAACACAAGATTCTATTTTGATTCTATCTCTTTTTTTTCAACTTTTATTGTAGGTTCTGAGTGTATATGTGCAGTTTTGTTACAAAGGTATATTGCATTGCTGCATGCTGCTGAGGACTGGCATAGGAATGTAATTCTCTCTTTTTATCTGACCCAGAATTTTAATTTTCAGTTTAGCATTATGGTTCAGAACATAGGCTCACATTCTCACTCATAAGTGGGAGTTAAACAATGGGTACATATGGACATACAGAGGGGAAAAATAGATACTGGAGACTCCAAAAGCGGGGAAGGTGGAAGGGGATGAGGGGGAAAATTATCTGTACAATGTTCGCTATTCAGGTGACGGTTATGCTAAATGCCCAGACTTCACCACTATGCAATATACCCATGTAACAAAACTGCACTTGTACCCCCTAAATCTATAAACCTAATTTGAAAAAAAAACATAGGATTTGGAGATTTTGAGTCAGCTCAATCGGGCACTAACTCTGGCTCTGCCATTTGCAGTTTGCTAGTTGCAATTATTTAACCTCTCTAAGCCTGTTTTCTCATCATTAAAATAAGAATAAAAGCACTTCTCCCAAAGAATGAATGTAGATTAAATGCGAAATGCATATGAAGAGCTGAGTATATAAACATTTAATAAATATTAACTCCAGGCCAGGCATGGTGGCTCACACCTGTAATTCCAGCACTTTGGGAGGCTGAGGTAGAAGAGACCAGCCTGAACAACATGGTGAAGACCCGTCTCTACTAAAAATACAAAAATTAGCTGGGCGTAGTGGTGGGCATCTGTAATCTCAGCTACTTGGGCGGCTGAGGCAGGAGAATTGCTTGAACCCGGGAGGCGGAGGTTGCAGTGAGCCAAGATCGCGCCATTGCACTCCAGCCTAAGCGACAGAGTGAGACTCTGACTCTAAATAAATAAATATTAACTCCTCATTCTTTCTCTGCAAGCTCCATTGTCTTTTCAAATCTGTTTTTCCTGATGGCTCTTTAAATCACAATCTCTCACAACACTTTAACATACTTGTGTGTAAAATGCAACTGGAAAGATGCATCAAAGCAAATAATGGAGCACTGGAAAAAACTGGGTTAGCAATCAATAGTGTAAGTAAGAAATAAGAAAATAAGTAACTGAATCTTGGATGAACTGCTAACTTTTTCCTCCTTATTTTTAGCTATTTGTGTGAATGAAGCCTCTGAAGTCATCTACGAGGCTATGTATATTTGAAACTATTTATCATATTTATCATAAATCCATTGTAGTTTATCCCCCACTTCTAGGATTTAGCAGGGTATAACATGAGAGACTCAAGCTAAGTCCCAAGCAACTGCAAAAGCAAGCATATGATTAGGTAGGGTTTGTAGGGCAAGAGTTATTCTAGGCTTAGTTTCCCAAATAGTCTAGTTAAGCTGTAAGTAATGACTGGATCCTCCTTTTGAGATCCAAATGAGAGTTCACTGTATACATGCAGATCACGGTCTCACTCACTGACACACTCTCTCTTCACTCATTCAGTAAATAAATATTTATTGGGGACCTACTATTACCCAACCTTGTTCCACAGAGTTGACACACGGATGAATAAAATAGTCATTAAAATTTTAGTTCTTTTTTTAATTAAGCCTCTCATTTTGAGACAACTACAGATTCACAGGCAGTTTTAAGAAATAATACAGTCAGGCATGGTGGCTCATGCCTGTAATCCTAGCACGTAGGGAGGCAGAGGTGGGGCACAGTTTGAGATCAGGGGTTCGAGACCAGCCTGGGCAACACAGTGAGACCTCACTCTCCACAAAAAGGAAAAAGAAAAAAAAAAAAAAAAGAGGGAAAGAAAGATACAGAGAGATCCTATGTAATCTTTATGTAATTTCCTTCAACAATTAACTTCTTAGAAAACTACAGTACAATATCACAACCAGGTTACTGACCCAGATACAATCCACTCGTGCTATTCTTATTTCTCCAGTTTTATTTGTATTCATTGTGTGTTTAGTACTATGCAGTGTTATCACTTTATGTAAGTGTATATACCCACCACACCAATCAAAATACGGAAGTGTTGCAACCCCACAAGGATCTCTCTTGTTGCCCTTTCATAACTATACCTATACCTGCTCTCTCCCTCCACCTCCTACCTGGCCCCTGACCCTTGGCAACCACTAATCTGTTTTTCTTTTGTTTGTTTCTGTTTTATTGCTGCTGTTGTTTTGTTTGAGACAGAGTCTTGCTCTGTGGCCCAAACTGGAATGCAGCGGTGCAATCTGGCTCACTGCAGCCTCAACCTCCAATGATCAAGCAATCCTCCCACCTCAGCCTCCCAAGTAGCTAGGTCTACAGACACGCACCACTATCATGCCCGGTTGCCCGGTTTGAGGGTGTTTTTTTGTTTTTTGGGGTTTTTTTTGTGGTTTTTTTTTGGGGGGGGGGGGACAGGGTCTCACTATGTTGCCCAGGCTGGCCTCAAACTCCTGGGCTGATGTTATCCTCCTGCCTTAGCCTCCCAAATTAATCTGTTCTATATTTCCATCATTTTGTCATTTCAAGAATGTTATCCAAATAGAATCATACAGTCAGTAACCTTTTGGGACTGGTTTTTTTTCACTCTGAATAATTCTCTAGAGATTCACCCAGGTTGCTGCATGTATCCATAGTTCATTCCTTTTCATTGCTGAGTTGTATTCCATGGAATGGATATGCCACATTTTGTTTAACCATTTATCTGTTAAAAGACAATCTCAGCTGTTTCAAGTTTTGGGTTACTATGAATAAATACGCTATGAACACTCATGTACAGGTTTTTGTATGAACACAGTTTACATTTCCCTGGAAATGTCCAAGAATGCTACTGTTAGGTCATATGTCATCTTAGTACATCTGGGCTGTTATAACAGAATACCATGGGCTAGGTTGCTTATAAACAACTGAAATTTATTTCTCATGGTTCTAGAGGCTCAGGAAGCCCAGGATCAAGGCACTGGCAGATTCAGTGTTTGGTGAGGGCCTACTTCCTAAATAGGCCACACATTCTTGCTTACCTAGTGGAAGGGCAAGATTCTTTCCCGGGGCTTCTTTTTTAGGGGCATGAATCCCATTCACGGGGCTCCACCCTCAGAACCTAAATAATCTCCCAAAGGCCTAATTGGGTGTCAATATATGAATTTTGGGAGGACATTCAGACCATAGCATATGATAATTGCATGTCTAATCTTGTAAGAAACAGCCAAACTGTTTTTCAGACTGGTTGTACCATTTTACATGCCCACCAGCAGTGTGTAAGTGATCCATTTCTCCACATCCTTGACAGGACTTGGTATTGCCACTATTGTTTATTTTAGCCATTGTGACAAGTGTATAGTGATATCTCATTGTGATCTTAATTTGTACTTCCCTTATGGCCAATGATGATGAGTATCTTTTCATGTGCTTAGCTGCCATCCCATTATATAATTTTAGAGCACAAAAGAATCTTTTAAGATTTAATCTAAATAAGTGAACCCTTTACACATGAGGTCCAGATTTGCAAAGTGATTTATCCAAGATTGTAGCTGGTTTACATCACAGTAAGAATTAAAATAATGGTCTCCTGAATTCGGTGCTAGAATATTTTCTCTATGTTAAATTGCTTTTCGTCATCTCTTTTATTTCATAATCTACATAGATTCTTCCCTGTAACAGCTTTTTGATCTAATTTATTATCTTTTACAATTTCCCTTTCCTGTGGGACTCATATTTGAACACTTTAAAAACTATACAGTATTAAATGTATTTCTAATGTACTATTATGACTTGGCCTCACAGCTCCCAAATATATCCAAGTTTTCTCTTTTAAAAAATCATATAGGTAACTCTTGGATCACGGTTACATGCTTCACATTTCTGAATTGAGCCTGCTATGTATTGTTTTACTGGGCTCTTTACACAAACAGAGAAGATGGGATGCAGAGTAGGCAATTTCTTTCTTGCTCTCTGCAAACTAACTAAGATTTCTGAATGTGATATAGCTCAGGTGTCTCAGTCATTCCACCCACACAGAACGTAACATTAAGTTCCCCTAGTCTCCTAAAGGGTTACATATCTATGGGCCTTCACAGAAGGAGAAGATGAAAAGAAATACATACATGTGCCCTCTTCACTCTTACCCACATTGCCGCTGATCTTTTAGATCTTATAACAAGGGCAAGCTATAGGCATACACAGTGAAGGAGCCAGCAGTCACGGGTTTCTCCACCTAAGAAATATCCCTCTACACACATCTTATTTCCCTAATGTGAGTGCCAATTCATGTAACATCAGAGTGCAAGAAGCCAAGAAGTGACTGGAATAATAGCAGTAAATTCCTGTGGACTAAGAACTGTCATTTGACTCCCTTAAAAGACTTCATAACAAGGTCATTTGATTGAATAATAACTCAAGGTTAAAAGAAACCAAAATAAAGATTAAAAACTAATTCCATAAAAATTAGATATAACAAGTAGACAAAGCAACTCAAAGAGGGTGAGAGAGAGTATAAGGGGAAATCACTAATCATAAAGCAAATAAAGGTGATAAAAACCTCACATAAGGGAATGCGAACCAGCATTCCAAACTGGAACAATGGAAATGTTCCAAAAGACTGCAATGAAAGTTTCACAACTGCTTACAATGGATGGATCTTATAGTTAGTAAGTTATATTTAAATAAAAATGTTATTTAGGTAGATGTGTTATATCTGGTTTCCACAGATAAAAAGTACAAAGTCTAAATGTTCACCAGAGGTGAAAGAGATAGGGCTGTCACAAAAGTAAATGCAAGAGAATTATAAAAGAATGCCTGTATAAAGAATATGTAAGTCCTAATCTATGTTTTGTAACTATTTGTATTTTAAGTAGAACAGGGTCCTAGTATATTCCAGGAATCATTCATAGTAAGACCGAAGAAAGCATTTTATACTGTGTTCCTCTTAAAAGATACTGATATTAATTCCATCATGTATCTAAGATTATAAGCCTAACTCCTATGGACTTTTGGAAGGCATTTTGTCTTTTTTTTCCCCATCTTACCATCAATATTAATAATACCAGTTACCTAAAGTAAAACTTCGTTCCTTACTTTAGGGCCTGTTTCATGGTGACACAACACCTTTTTATGATGTCATTAGTTGAGAAAATACAAGACAGGATTTGAACGTGTGCAGCCACATGGCTTTTTATTCTTGTATATAAACTGTTGGAACTAGTATGGTATGACCGTCCCCTGGCTCGCTTTTTCTTTTGTACCACTGGAAGATGGCATGCTTGGGGGGAAGGACATGGACTCTGGAGCTAGAATGCCTGGGTCTGGATTCCTGATTTGTTAAGTTGTGGCTCGTGGGCAAGTTCCTTAACACAACTGTGCCTCAGTTCCTTGTCTTTAACATGGGGATGATAATGACAGTGCACTTCATATTCTTGTTAAGAAGATTAAATGAGTCTGTAAAGGGATGAAAACAGAACCAGGCACATAGTACACGCACTATTTAACTACCTAAAAAAAAAAACATAGAGGTCACTGATACATAAAGGCTTATTTCAAAAACGTATTGTGATATCACTTTTGAGATACTTGGGAAACCAGTACGTAAAATATTGTTTTGTAGGAAGGGAAAAACAAAATCTTGAACATCCATAAAACTTTTAGCATATTATTGCAGATATCACAAATGTGATGGAAAAACAGGCTTGCTGTGATGAATTTGTCCAAAATACACAGCTAATAGTAGGTGATGGAGCTAGCCCATGTTTTTCTTTATATGCCACGAATAGGAAGGGAATAAAATGTTTTTCAACATTTAAATATTGTTTATTTTTAAACTACTCTATCCATAGTCCTAATGCCACAGAAATCAATCATATTGTAAATTATTCCTCACATACTAGGATTCCTTGACAGGGCATTTCTCTGCAAAATTTTTCAACATGTGGAAATCTGATGTTGGGAACTAAAGGGTTATTTAAATTCCAACTGAGACAGAAGACTCTTGAATACAATTTTTTACATGATAAGTATATTTGATAACTTCACAAGCAGCTTGTTTATGCAGTTTCTTTCTAATCTTAAAGATTTCTTTCTCTTTTTTTGGTCAATAAAGGTTGACAACAACGGGAAATGCTTTGATAATAAATATCTAGATTGTATCTAGATGCTTTTTCTCAAAAAGTAACTCTGTTTTTCAGTGGGTATTGAACATGCTTTGATAATAAATATCTAGATTGTATCTAGATGCTTTTTCTCAAAAAGTAACTCTGTTTTTCAGTGGGTATTGAACATTTAAGGGATAAAAGATGATGACTGCTCAGGAGACCAAGACCATCCTGGCTAACACAGTGAAACCCCACCTCCACTAAAAATACAAAAAATTAGCCCAGTGTGGTGGGGAGCGCCTGTAGTCCCAGCTACTCGGGAGGGTGAGGCAGGAGAATGGCGTGAACCCGGGAGGCGGAGCTTGCAGTGAGTGGAGATCCTGCCACTGCACTCCAGCCTGGGCGACAGAGAGAGAGAGTCCACCTCAAAAAAAAAAAAAAAAAAAAAAAAAAAGATGACTAATGAGACTGTAATACTCTCACAACATGAAGATGAATCTAAGTGCCTTTAGTCCATAATACTTCCAATTAAACATTTGGGCTTAATTTTTCTCAATGTTCAAGTTCATTATTTACTTGGACATTCGTTTATAACAACACTTTTCATATAGCTGGCTTTAATAAACTGACTGTTGACATGAGTCCTTTCTGCTGGTTCTGTATGGCTTCATGTGTGGATTATTTTTGAATCACTGATATTTCACTATATTTATTTCTCTATTCAGGGTTCTGTTTTTTTAACTTAATAGCACTTTTCTCTGTCTTTCTCTGATTTACTTTATTTTCAAAGGCAAGTTTTTCTTTTTTTTTTTTCTTCTTTTTGAGAGAGTCTCGCCGTGTTGCCCAGGCTGAAGTGCAGTGGCGTGATCTTGGTTCACTGCAACCTCCACCTCCCACGCTCAAGCAATCCTTCCACCTCAGCCTAAGGTATGTCTTTATAGTATAATGCCAGAAGATGGCTTGTTAATATAAATTGTAAAGGAATAACTCAGAAACCTGGGCTATGTCCATAAGCAGCTGCTATCATACTCTATCCCCGTCAGCCTCTCAACCTAGAAGGGCACATGGTTAGGAAACCACCTTCCCTTTGGACATGCACAGATCTCAGTCAACATTTTATCTTCAAAGTTTCAATTGTACTCCTCAGTGCTATCCTCAGGAAAATTAAAAACCATCTACTTCTCATTTTTCAGAAACAGTTATGGCTTCAGTTTTAGAGAAAAACCAGTAAAAATAAAAATACTTTATAAAGTAATTTGCAGATGCTACATACACTGCAGGATTGTTTCCTAAAAAAAAAAAAAAAAAAACAGAAAGCCTAGGCCAGGAATGGTGGCTCACACCTGTAATCCCAGCACATTGGGAGGCCAAGGTGGGCAGATCGCTTCAGGTCAGGAGCTCAAGACCAGCCTGGCCAACGTACCGAAATACCGTCTCTACTGAAAATACAAAAATTAGCTGGACGTGGTGGTACATGCCTGTAATCCCAGGAACTCAGGAGGCTGAGGTACAAGAATCACTTGAACAAGGGAGGCAGAGGTTGCAGTAAGCCAAGATCGCGCCACTGCACTCCAGCCTGGCTTACAGAATGAGAAAAAAACAAAACAAAACAAAACAAAAAACTTGAACATACAACACTATAAAACACTCTTCAAATACTAACCATAATTAAATGATAATACATGATCCCCAAAATTTAACTAACAACTGCCACAATTCACTATTACTACAACTTTGAGAGGCATATACAGTATTTACATTTGTAAAATGAGGCTCAGAGAAATGCATACTTCAAGCATTTTCTTTTTAAATGAAATCTTAAAAAATTTAGATCTTGCTGAAACAAAAACTCCTGTCAAAAACAAAACTTCCCATGAGTTTATCAGTTTGACTACTGAACAACTCTGAATAAACTAGGAATGGGTTTTTTATTTATGTTTTAATTTTTGTTTTAAGAGACAAGGTCTTACTCTCTCACCCACGCTGGAGTGCAGAGGCATGATCTCAGCTCGCTGTAACCTTCGCCTCCCGGGTTCAAGCAATTCTCCTGCCTTAGCCTCCTAAGTGGCTGGGATTACAGGCGCCCGCCACCTTGCCCAGCTAATTTTTGTATTTTTAGTAGAGACAGGGTTTCACCATGTTAGCCAGGCTGGTCCCAAACTCCTGATCTCAGGTGATCCCCACCCCCATCCTCAGCCTCCCAAAGTGCTGGGATTATAGGTGTGAGCCACCGCGCCTGGCCTAGGAATGGGTTTTTAACAAATAATGACTGATATTCAGATTGTTATAATCATTTAAATCTGCTTTATACACATTTTCGTTTACTTTTTTTTTTTTGTAAAGAAACACAGAAGGATAAATCAATATATTTAAAATTGGGGGGCTGTGGTCTAAAAATGTAATTTTGGCCATTCATGTATTTCTTCCTCAACAAACCATGTAGCAGTACTACAGTAGTAAGTACTCAAATTTCTGCTTAATTGTTTTTTCCATTCCTGTATTTTAGAAAACATGCAACTTCCTAAAGGCAGAAAGATAGCCAAATGATGGAAAGAAATAATTTGCTGAATATATATTCAAAAGAGTTTAGTGGCAGTCAATCACATTTAGTATAGGCCCAAAACAACAAGACAGCATCCAATCAATATACATATTAGCAGTTTATAGTGGCACAAGCATTTGGCCCCTACTCTCAAAGCCTAACTAGCTCTATTAAGCATTTATAATCAGTTACCTTTTAAGCATGTCTACCAAAATCAAAGATCACGATTTTATTTACATTCCTGATTTGCTGTTAACTTCCCATAGAGTATCTACCAAGCATAAAGATACAATGAGATTATCATTTAGTGCAACAAACCTCTTTCTTTTCTAAGTATAATACTTTATTGATAGAACTGTCTTCTCGGTTGGTTGCGGTGGCTCACACCTGTAATCCTAGTACTTTGGGAGGCTGAGGAGGGAGGATCACTTAAGGTCAGGAGTTTAAGACCAGCCTGGCCAACATGATAAAACCCCGTCTCTACTAGAAATAAAAAAAATTTGTCAGGCATGGCGGCAGATGCCTGAAATCCTAGCTACTCAGGGGCTGAGGCAGGAGAATTGCTTGAACCTGGGAAGTGGAGGTTGCAGTGAGCCAAGATTGCACCACTGCACTCCAGTTTAGTTAACCCACTCACTAACATTATTTTCAATAAGCAGAGGACACTGAAGAAAAGATACTACGCTAAAACAAATCAAGAAAAACATGGTACCACAGCGTTAAGATGAAATCAAATGGGAATTCACATATACTTCACTGGAAGTACAATCTTCCTGTAAACCTACTTGGCAATATCTACTAAGAAACTTCAATTTTATACTTGTTAAGCTAGTAAATAATGAAATAAGAAATAAGGGCAAAAAGTCATATTACAAGCTATTCATTCCAAGGTATAATAACTCAAATTGGAAACTACTTAGGCCGGACATGGTGAGTCACGCCTGTAATCCCAGCACTTTGGGAAGCCAAGGCAAGAGGACTGCTTGAGCCCAGGAGTTGAAACCAGCCTGTGTAACATCATGAGGCCCTGTCTCTACAAAAAAATTAAAAAATCAGCCAGGCATAGTAGCATGCATCTATCTGTGGTCCAAGCTACGTGGGAGGCTAAGGCAGGTGGATCCCTTGAGCCCAGGAGGTCAAGGCTGCAGTGAGCTGAGATAGTGCCACACACTCCAGCCTGGGCGACAGTGAGACCCTATCTCAAAAAACTAAATAAATAAAAATAAAGATAAATAAACTTAAACTGGAAACTATGTTAATGTCTAACAGCAACAAAAAAGAATAGTAAGTAAATTACGATATAGCTCCTAAAGTCATGACTGTGAACATTTTTCAATAGCATGAGAAAATGCCCAAAATATAATGTTAAGCAAAAATATAACATATAAAACTCCCCAATATGATCAAAATTATTTTAATCACATACACACTTTCTGGAATTAGGAGCTGTTTAAATTTTTTCCTAAATGATTCATGGATTTTCTATAATGAACATGCACGCAAGCAGTTGTTACCTTTCACATCCAGTTGCAATATTGGGTGTCACATCCCTGCAGATGAGTTATGACTGTTTTCACATGTTTCCTGTGTACTAACTGAATAAACTATTCTTTTCTCAGCACCAAAGTGCCTTACAGCAGAACTTCCCCATCAGTGTACTTTACTGCTTAAAAGCAGTTTCTAAGCCAGGTGAAGCGACTCACATCCATAATCCCAGCACTTTGGGAGACTGAGGCAGGCAACGGTTTGAGCCCAGAAGTTCACCTGCAATTTCCAGGAGAGCAAGGGCAACCTGATACCAACCTGGGCAACATGGTGAAATCCCATTTTCTACAAAAAACACAAAATTTAGCCAGGCATGGTAGTGCCTGGCTGTAGTACAAGCTACTCAGGAGGCTGAGGTGGGAGGATCACTTGAGCCTGTGAGGTCTGGGTGACAGAGAGATCCTGTCTCAAAAAAAAAAAAAAAAAAAAAAAGGCAGTTCCCCAGGCCCTCCACTGTAGAGAGTGCCTTTACTGTAGGACTTACTGACCATATTATAATTGCTTGTTCATGCATCTATCTTTTTAATCACAGAGCAGCTTCCTGACAAGATGCCCAAGTTTTACTCTAGTGCCCAACACAAAACCTGACAGAAAGTAGGACCTCAAAAATGAATGAAATTTATATGAAATAAGTAAAGTTCACATAAAACAAGGATAAGAGAAAATGAAGACTTTAAAACATTGCTGGAGAATTGTTCTTATTTCCTTATTTCTCCATTTTCCTCATTTGAGGCAGTAAGTGCATACAGCACATTTCACAACAACTAGACAAAACCAGAGAAACAGATATAAACTCAAATACAGATATGTCTATTTTTTACACATATTTTCTTGTAAAGAAGTTTTACCAACTATAATAGAGATATTTTCAAAAGCTACTTACTTTATGCTATGAATAAAATCTTGTTTTCTATGAATCAAGGAACAGATTGCATTTTTATGGTTAAAAACAATTACTTCCCTTCCCTTTGGGTAGACAGGAATCACCAAATTAAAAGTCAAGCTTCAATTTCAGTTCATCCTAGCTACCAATGAAATAATGCAGTCCCCTCTGAGCAGATATAAGCAATACCAAGCATGTATATACGCTACTGAAGATATAGGTACAAACGGTCAGACACATATCATGGGGTTTCACTATTTTGTGTGAAGAGCTATGATTATCAGATTATTATTATCAGATTATCTTATTAAATGAATGTATAAATAAGTTTTTATAAGTTAATTTTGAGCTATCAGTAATACTATATCAGCAACCAATGTTAATGGTGGACTCATTTTCATTGGCAACACTTGAGAGACTACACAGTTTCAAAGAATTTTACAGCTAGAAGGAAACTTAGAGATAATAGAATTCAATTTGGTGGCCAGGTGCAGTGGCTCACGCCTGTAATCCCAGCACTTTGGGAGGCCTAGGCAGGTAGATCACCTGAGGTGAGAAGTTTGAGGCCAGCCTGGCCAACATGGTGAAACCCCGTCTCTACTAAAAATACAAAAATTAGCTGAGTGTGGTGGTGTGCTGTCTGTAATCCCAGCTACTCTGGAGGCTGAGGCAGGAGAATCCTTTGAACCAAGGGAGGTGGAGGTTGAGGTTAGCCGAGATGGCGCCACTGCACTCTAGCCTGGATAACAGAGAAAGACTCCGTCTCAAAAAAAAAAAAATTCAATGTGGTTATTCACCATTTTATAGAACAGAACGCTGACACTCCAAGAGGTTAAATGATTTGACAAACATTACACAAATATTGGTGACCCAAGCTATTCATTAGGGTCCAAATTAAGGCAGCACAGACCAGTAAGAGTGTACTACTCCAATGGGCCAAGACTAGACGGGGAAACAACTCATAGAAGATGCTGAAATGGTTTTTCACGTGTGTAAAAATATACGGTCTCTATGTATCGGCTAGGGTGAAGGCACTCTCATATCAGACATTTACTCATTAGTTCTCAATGAAGGTAGACTGTCATAGTCTGCTACTTCCAGGAGACCAAGGGCAGCCTGACACAGGAGTTAAGCTCTGTCCTAAAAGAACCCATGCCCCATGAATAGGAAGAAAGACAGAAGCTTAAAGGGAGTAGCATCAAACATACCTAGAATTACTGAATCTCAGAGATGGGGTTTCCTTTTTCTTTCCCTTCCTCCCATTTCAAATCTCTGAGACCTTTCGCTTAGAACAGAAACTCAATATACAAATACTGAATACTGTATACAGAGCTGCTCTGCTGGGAGAGAGAGGCAAGGGCGTTTTTACAGAAACCTACTCTACTAATTCCTTGGAAACACTAACAGTCTGATAGGGACTTTTAAAATCATAGATCTAGTTCAGCCGATTCATTTTACAAATACAGACACCAAGGCCCTGAAAGACTCACTGGTGGCCTCATAGCTAATTAGTGACACGGCTTGGACTAGAACCTAAGTTTCCAATCTTCTGATCTTGGAACTTTTCCACCACACCACTAACAAATTGTTTTAACAATCTGAAGATAATAGCTATTGGCTAATATACCATTCTTTTTTTTCTAATTTATATTTATGAAAATATAATGTATGTTCACTTAGGATAAACCAGAAAATAAATCTAAGCAAAAAGGAAATAATTTAACTTACCTGTCATTCCCTGTCTAGAGAAAATTATGTCAATACTTTGAGACATATACATATTCTTCCAGACTTTTTCATACATAAATATACAGTGGCTGGAAGCAGTGGCACACATCTATAATTCCAATACTTTGGGAGGCCAAGGTGGGTGGATCACCTGAGCCCAGGAGTTCAAGACCAGCCTGGGCAGTATGGCAAAACTCCATCTCTACAAAAAATACAAAAAATTAGCCCAGCATGGTGGCACATACCTGTAGTATCAGCTACCCAGGAGGCTGAGGTGGAAGATCATCTGAACCCAGAAGGTTGAGGCTGCAGTGAGCCGTGATCATGCCACTGCACTCTAGCCTGGACATCAGAGTCAAGGTCTCTAGTCTCAAAAATAAATATATGTATATGTATTATATATATATACACACACACACAAATACATACTTTAGGAAAATCTGCTTCTAACCTATTTCTTTTTATTCAATATTTTATAAATGTCTTTCCATGTCAACGACATATACCTACATCATTATTTTTAAAGACCACATGGTATTTCATTACATAAATCACATTTTATTTGTTCACTCTTCTCTTTGTTCATTATTTTTTACACTACATTACTACTACTATTATAACTACAACTGCCTTGTAGACCAGTGTCTATGAAAAACCATTGAGAATTACATTAGGATAAATTCCTAAGAATGGAGCTGCTGGCTCAAATGTTTACTTTTTGTTTGTTATTAGTTTTAGATACAATATTTTAAAGTGCCATCCAGAAAAACAGGGAACCAAATCCACTGACAGCAAGAGATTTCTATATCCGTATTCCAGCCAACACTGGGTAATTTTTCCATCTTTGCAAATATGTTAAAGATGAAAATGGTTCTTAATGTTTTAATTTTTTTATTCTTTCATTACTAGTGAGGCTAGACATCTTGGCACATAACATGCTATTCTAAGTGCCCCATAATATAAATAACATAGAAACGCAGGATGGGCATGGTGGCTCACTCCTATAATCCCAGCACTTTGAGAGGCCAAGACAGGCGGATCACCTGAGATCACGAGTTTGAGACCAGCCTGTTCAATGTGGTGAAACCCTGTCTCTACTAAAAACACCAAAATTAGCCGGCGTGGTAGCATGAACCTGTAGTTCCAGCTACTCAGGAGGCTGAGGCAAGAGAATTACTTGAACCCGGGAGGCAGAGGTTGCAGTGAGCTGAGACTGCGCCACCACACTCCAGCCTGGGCGACAGAGGGAGACTCTGTCTCAAAAAAAAAAAAAAAAATCTCTCTCTCTATACATAGATATGTATATATACACACACACACACAAAACATAGAAAGACAGATACAATATAGTCTCCAGCGTCTTTAAGATTAAATTAGAAAAGTACATGGTGTCATTGGTGTTCAGAACACAGCCGCCATATAAAATTATAAATTGGGGTTAACAAGATTGTCTTAAAATGTAGTAGAAACCAAAGCAAAATCCCTGGGGACTGGAAAGGAAGCTTAAAATACACAGAAACTGAGAGGTCATCAGCTGGGGTAGCAGACCACTTAGAGACGAGATAACAAGCCTTTCAGGGTAAGAGGATCAAGCTGTCTTACATTCTGATTAGTGTGAGCACTGGTATGTACCCTAACTTTAGGCGGAAACATCAGAGTTGGTCCAGCTTTGAGTTCTTGGGTCCAGCAAGGCAAATGGCATGAAGCTGAGCTAACAGCATCCACAGTTCCCTGGGGAAAGACAGGGCTTAGACATGGAGCAATGAGGCTATCATCCAACTTCTAATGTGGTAATAACACACAGTACACTCATGTTCTTTCAAATACATTGCTGAGGTCACACTGAATTGTGTCTTATTTATTTCAAAAACCCAACTAAGTAAAAAATTCTAAATGTAGAAGGTATTTGTTTTATATCTTGTTCATGAAAAGTTATGATTAAATATCAAAAAGTATTTTAGATGCATTTTAGAGGCATTGGTGGAACTTACTATTTAAAACCCTGGAGGAAGGCCTTTTAGAAAGCAATAAATTATTTTAATCACTTCATAATTTATGTCCTATAAATACAACTGCCTTTCAACACAATGTATTTCTGGAAACATTATGAAATGGATTATTTTAATAGGCAATATTTCTACACAGAATAAATGCTTTAACTGGCTAAAATACAGAAACGACCCAATAATACCAGAGAAGCCCAATAATACCAGAGACGGTTGAACAATCAGAAACCTCTAAAACCTTTTACAAGGGCAAACTGTTATGATTTTTAAGTAAGCATAAATACATAAGATGTATATTTGACAAAGAGAATCTTCAAGTATTATGAAGTGCATACAATAATCACAAAAAATAGAAATCCAAAATACCATAAATTTTACTAAAAATGTATAAGCTAGGCCGGGCGCGGTGGCTCAAGCCTGTAATCCCAGCACTTTGGGAGGCCGAGACGGGCGGATCACGAGGTCAGGAGATCGAGACCATTCTGGCTAACACGGTGAAACCCCGTCTCTATTAAGAAATACAAAAAACTAGCCGGGCGAGGTGGCGGGCGCCTGTAGTCCCAGCTACTCGGGAGGCTGAGGCCGGAGAATGGCGTGAACCCGGGAGGCGGAGCTTGCAGTGAGCTGAGATCCGGCCACTGCACTCCAGCCTGGGCAACAGAGCGAGACTCCGTCTCAAAAAAAAAAAAAAAAAAAATGTATAAGCTAGAAATAAGAAACATGAATCACTCAGATCAGCCTGAAGAGACAAAATGGAATTCTCTGTTACAAGAAGGGCAGTAACACTGCTTTTCTAATAGTGCAGGTGTTCACGGCTCCATTCGATGCCCCAGGGCATGCCTTTAAGCACTAGCTGGCTAGATCATTTCTAAAATCAATTCTCGGATTTTTGCTGATGATGTTGATATTGTTGTTATTACTGAAGTCTAGTAGATGGAGAGGAATGGTGTTAGGAGGGAAAGACATAAGTTTAGTCTGTAATATGGGTTTAAAACACCTGTAAGGTGCCAGTGGAGATACTTACTAGTTAAACAAATGAATCTAAGCTCAGGAAAGTGATCTGAGATTTGGAAATCATCAGTCTATCATATGATATCTATAGGCATGGAGTCGATGAAAACATCCATGAAATTATAGGCTACAAGGGAAAAACTGGTACAATTGTTCTCACCAAATTATATAAAATATTTAATACAAATTTTAAGTAATTTTAATTTTCACAAGAAGAAACCATTTCTAAGAGTTTGTCTTCTTATAAACCAGCTCTATATTTTGGAAACTGTAACAGCCAAAAGCTAGAAACAACCCAAACGTCCATTAAGAGTAGAATGGACAGGCCAGGCGCCATGGCTCACGCATATAATCCCAGCACTTTGGGAGGCCAAGGTGAGCGGATCACCTGAGGTCAGGAGTTCGAGACCAGCCTGGCCAACATGGTGAAACCCCATCTCTACTAAAAATACAAAAATTAGCTGGGCGTGGTGGCAGGTGCCTATAATCCCAGCTACTTGGGAGGCTGAGGCAGGAGAATCGCTTGTACCCGAAAGGTGGAGGTTGCAGTGAGCAGAGATTGCACCACTGCACTCCAGCCTGGGCAACAAGAACGAAATTCTGTCTCAAAAAGAAAAAAAAAAAGGAGTAGGATAAACTGTGGTGTATTCATACAATGAACTACCATCAATACATTTTTAGACAATTTACAGCTAATGCAACAACACGGATACATTTCAAAGATAATGCTGAGTGGAAAAAGTCTAACACAACAGGCGCATACAGGGTGATAATATTCACACAAAAGTTCAAACAGGCAAAACCACTATATGGTGATGAAGTCTGGAGAGGGATGATCTTTGGAGAAGGAAACAATGACTGCCAAGGGCATAACAGAGGCTTCTGAGGCGCTGTTCATGTTCTATATCTGGGTGGCCAATGACGACACAGGCATGTTCACTTTGCAAAATTCACCAAGCTATGTATTTATGATTTATGCATTTTATGTACTGCTATATTTCTATTTAAAACATTTACAAAAACAAACATGAATCTGATTGTCATTGTCATGCTAAAAAGGCAACAACAGAATTCCCATTACACTGGGAAGGAAATATAAAACCTTGTGTTTTTTTTTTGAGACGGAGTTTTGCTCTTCTTGCCCAGGCTGGAGTGCAATGGCACTGTCTTGGCTCACTGCAACATCTGCCTCCCAGGTACAAGCGATTCTCCTGCCTCAGCCGCCCAAGTAGCTGGGATTACAGGCGCTCGCCACCACGCCCGGCTAATTTTTTTGTATTTTTAGTAGAGACGGGGTTTCACCATGTTGGCCAGGTTGGTCTTGAACTCCTCAGGTGATCAGCCTGCCTCGGCCTCCCAAAGTGCTGAGATTACAGGCGTGAGCCACCGCGCCTGGCCCCTAAAACCTTCTCTTGCAGAGGGATTGACTCTAACCTAATACTCTCATCCCTCTCCCCCATTCACTGGCTCCTACCACACAAATCTTCTGGCTGCATCAAAGCTCACTACACAAACGCTGTCTCATCTTAGGGGCTTTACCACCATAAACCAGGTATGTAAAGAAACTATACTGAGTAGAAAATGAATGTTTTCTTTTCCTGTAAAAGAGTTTTATTTTTGTAATTATATTTTTATTTCTGTGTTTATTAATTTAATATCTGTCTCCTCCACTAGGCTATAATCTTCAGGAACACAGACATACATGTTCACCATTTTACAGCCTATACCCAGCACAGTGGTCAGGACAAAATCAGGTGCAAAAGACACACACCAATGGCCCACTGAAACTTCATTTTTTTTCTCAATTCACAAGTATACATTGTAACACCAAGCTGAGATCTAAATGTTAGGATTATTGCCTGAATTACGTTCCTTTGATCTCTACTGAAAGTACCATTCAACTCACCCATACCCCCTTATGCCTAGGCCCACAATCATCAAATTTAATAAAATATTTTGACTGGTCACTACTGTTGTGGTACACTGAACATAAATTCCCATTCCCTACTGTACAAGAAAGAATTAACACAGGAGGCCTGACTGCTATCCTTAGAAAGGCCAGCTTGCGAGGCGGCCCTCCGCTGGTGTTTGGCAACTTGGATTTCAAGAGGGTTCCCATCCTTCCTTAATGATAGTGGCTCCCCAGTGCCTAGACTGTGCAAACAATGTGGTTTATGCTGAATACTTCCTTTCCTTCTGGGAGTCCAGAATGTTAGTATATACTAGGCTGAAGGTACCTACGTAACCTGTCCCCAATAAACATCTTGTCTTGAATGAGCTTCCCTGGTAGGCAACATTTCACACATATTTTAACAATCTGTTGCTGGAAAATTAAGTACATCCTGTGTGGGTCCACTGGCAGGGGACTCTTAGAAGCTTGTGGGTGGTGTCCTCTGAACTTTGCCTCATACACTTTTTCACTTTGCTTTTGTATTCTTTCACTATAATACATCATAGCTGCCCGCGTACTACTTTATGCTGAATCCTGTAAGTCCTCCCAGAAAAGAAATGAACCACGGCCAGGCACGGTGGCTCATGCCTATAATCCCAGCACTTTGGGAGGCTGAGGCAAACATATCACCTGAGCTCAGGAGTTCGAGACCAGCCTGACCAAATGGTGAAACCCTGTCTCTACTAAAAATACAAAAATTAGCTGGGCGTGCTGGCACGCGCCTGTAATCTCAGCTACTCGGGAGGCTGGGGCAGGAGAATCGCTTGAACCTGGGAGGCGGAGGTTGCAGTGAGCCGAGATGGTGCCACTGTACTCAAGCCTGGCTGACAGAGCAAAACTCCATCTCAAATTAAAAGAAGAAAAAAAAAAAAAACCCAAAGAAAGAAAAGAAACTCCCTGAACATTATCTCCCAATTCCTAAATGGATTATCATCAATCACAGTGATAGAAAAAAAACCGTGATCCCCACCTTGTAATATTCATGCTATGTGTCATCCCCTACCCTTGAGTGTGGGCTAGACCTAGTGATTTGCTTCTAATAAATAGAATCTAGGGTGGGTACGGTGGCTCACGCCTGTAATCCCAGCATTTTGGCAGGCTGAGGCAGGTGGATCACTTGAAATCATGAGTTCAAGACCAGCCTGGCCAACGTGGCAAAACCCCATCTCTACTAAAATTACAAAAATTAGCTGGGCGTGGTAGTGGGCGCCTGTAATTCCAACGACTCCGGAGGCTGAGGCATGAGAATCACTTGAACCCTGGAGGCAGAGGTTGCAGTGAGCTGAGATTGCCCAACTGCATTCCAGCCTGGGTAATGGAGTCAGACTCTGTATCAAAAGAAAAAGAAAAGAAAAGAAAAAGAATAGAATTTAGCAAATGTGATGGGATATCACTTCCAAGATTAGGTTACAAAGGACTGTGACCTGTCTCGCCTGTACTGTCTCTGGCTCTCTTCCATCATTTCTTCTCATGAAGCCAGCTGCCCTATTGTTAACTGCCCTCTGAAGAGACCCATGTGTCGAGAAACCTCTGAGGACAGCCTCAGCCAACAGCCAGCTTAAGAACTGAGGCCCTCAGCCCAAGCACCTGAGGGGAGCTAAATCCCACCAGCAACCCATGAGTGAGCCTGAAAGCAGACCCTTCCCCAGACAAGCCTCAAGATGACGGCAGTTCTGGCTGACGCCGTGATGACAGTCTCGAAAGACACCCTGAGCTGGAGGATCCAGGTAAGCCACACCTGGATTCCTGACCCCCAGAGACACAGAGATGATAAATGTTCTTTTAGTCACTACATTTTAAGGGTAATCTATTACTCAGCAATAGATAACTGAACTGACACACTCTACTACCAAAAACAACTAAAAATCCAGACAATATATGTGAAATAATGGTTTCCGGGCATTGGACACTAGGCCACAAGGGACAGTGATCCCTCAAAAAGATGACACAAACAGCGGGCCCTATGGGCACCCTAGCTTACTCCACAGAAAGTTTCAGGGCCTTGGCACAGGGCAGGGGAACCAGGCAGGGTGGCTCAAGTTCACAGCACAGAGTCCTGGAGAAGAAAGCGGCCCAGAGAGACAGAAAGCGCTAAGAATCTGCAGGGGGTCCTCCCCCGACCCCAGTCTTCAGCTGAGCAATGACGAGGGAAAAGAATCTCCTGAAGAAATTACAGGCACCAATCCTCGAAACTCACACAGGACGAAGGAGAGAGCCCGTTTTCGCCAATGAGTGGGAAAAGCCTCAGCATCCAGGGGCAGTGGGTAAAGTATCAGAAGCGTACTGTGCCTCTGTCGCGGGGCAGAGTGGTTCTGAGAATGTTAACTCAAGGGAGTAAAATGTGACGCTGGATGAAGGCTGAAATGAGGCACTATGACCCAACACAGGATTAACACCGAGGCACAGACTCAGTGGAGACTCAAATATACTACTGGGATGGCTCTAGGAAGTTTGGAAAAAATGATGGCCCACATTAAATGAAGTAGAGATGCCAGAACTGCTCTGACAGACCATGGCAGAAGGGATCTGAAGGCTCAGAGAATCGGGCCTGCTAAACAGGTCTATGTGTTATGTGTTACATCAGAAAACCAACCAGCTAACAGCGACCCTGGGGAGGGCCCACAGGACACTCCGTGTACCATGGCAATACTGAATGTGCTGATGGAGGCGGTGCCAGTTCTCTGTCCCCTTCCGGTCAGCACTGACAGGAGAAGATATCGCTATAGGTCTGGGCTTCTTAAGGACCAGGGAGGATTTTAGGATCACAGAACAGCAGAGGCCAGGTAGCAGCATTTCACATTCCAAGTCAGTGAAATGTAGAAATGAGTATCAAAATCAAGATGACATCCAGAGGCCCGACCCAGAATCTCTAGAGATGGGGAATAAAACATGTTCCTAGGGGTGGCCCTTCACTGGCTCTCATCCCTCCCTGGGAAAGGTGAAAGTGATGTCCCAGATGGGGCAAAACTCATTAAGCCAAGGGAAACCATCCAAAGGAAAAGGGCAGCTGGAGGTATTCGCTGCTGAGAAATGGGTGAAATGGCCTTATAAAGGGGTCTGGGTGAAGGGGTGAGGGGTATGAGGACAATATGACAAATAAAGGGATGAATTTCAGCAACAGAAAAAGAAAGAGACAAAGAGAAAGCAAAAAAGAAAAGAGACACCTTTTGGTCCAGTATGTTCCCTCTCCCATTTTCCTATCCCATCTTTTCTTCTCCAGGTTCCCCTTGTTCCCTTTCACTTCACATTTTCTCCACTACTCCCTAAATGAGCCATCAATTTAAAGGATGCTTCTTTCTTATATTTTGTACAGAGCTTTATAATTTCTAATTTAAAACCTGATGAGCTGGCCGGGCACAGTGGCTCATACCTCTAATCCCAGAACTTTTGGGAGGCCGAAGTGGGTGGATCATTGAGGTCAGGAGTTCGAGACCAGCCTGGCCAACACGGTGAAACCCCGTCTCTACTGAAAAAAATACAAAAAATTAGCTGTGCATGGTGGTGTGCAGCTGTAATCCCAGCTACTAGGGAGGCTAAGGCAGGAGAATCGCTTGAACCTGAGAGGCAGAGGTTGCAGTGAGCCCAGATCGCACCACTGCACTCCAGCTTGGGTGACAAGAGCAAAACTCCGTCTCAAAAAACAACAAAACAAAACAACCCAATGAGCTGAACGCTATCTTCAACTAAGAGGCGGTAGTGTCATAGTCATATGTACCACATTTGGGGGGGAAATTCTAAGTCATTTTGTTGATAAAGCTAGTAAATTCAGCAGCTCCCACATTTGCTTATTATCTATGACCACCCTTAGAAAAATTAAGTGCTACATTCTTTAATGGACCTATTGTACAGTTTGTATTAAATGAAGGATTGTCCCATTCATCCTCTAAATTGAAAGACTATGAACAGGACCCTACACAAAAAACTTTCCCCATCAATCATGAATTAAACGTGGTACAACACGGGAGTCAAAATTGCATTTCTTAAATATACAGTACTATGTAAAAACTTATCCTGCTTTTCTAAGAATCACTTTTTGTTAGAACTGGAATTAAGAAGCCCAGGAAATCATCTAATCAGTTTATAACATAGGAAAACTAAAATCCAGAGCATTAACACACTTGCTCAGTCACACAACAAAGCAGCAGCAAAGTGACTAGTGAGTTCATGCCTCTACTCTCAAGCAAACTGTTTCCCCCAAAGCTGGGGAGAAGGTAGTATTTTTAAGCGCTTTTCTCTTTGCAATCAAGTCCAACTATCATCAAGAAGCCAAGACAGATGGGTCTGCCATCTATTCATCCACACACCATTTAGACTGTTCCTTTAAATTCTTCCTTTTCCTTCAGAGATTTCCATTTTCTCTTTCTTATTCATTTAAATCTGATTTCACCCATCAACCAGAGCTCCCAGGCAGAATACCCTACTAAGGTATTTTGGCCAAGTACCTACTAGGGTCCTCTAAGTTATAGATCTAGAAGCACCTGGCTTGCTACTGACCATCATGTGAACCAGAATTAAAGCAAATTGCTTACAGTCCAAACATAACCACTTTCCAACTAAAAGCAATTATGCATATTGTTAAATGACAGTAATGACGCCACTTTTTAGAATTTTAACATTGAATTTTGCTCACATAGGCTCAATGTTTATAATTATATTGCTTATATAACACGTACACCAACTCACAATATATTTGTACACATATATCAGCAATGCTAAAGGTTTCAGTAACAGAGCAGAGGAAGAACATCAACTAATCAACACTACAAAAGGCGCCTAAGGCTCACAGTCACTAGTAGTTACTGCAACACCTGATTTGCCCTTCCAAAGTGTTTTCCTACCTTAGCTTTGCTCTGTTGTAGAGCAGAGCTTTAGCTCTTCAGTACTGTGTATCTATCATTCCAGACATTCCTTTCATCTTTTCTTCCCCTTTCTGGTTCCTGTTATCTCTTTTTCAGTCTACTTCTCGCCACTACTCCCTAAATTGGTCAGCAACTGGGAACGGGACGGAGATAAATAATTTATGCATATATTTGCATATTATATCCATGTAATTTTATTATTTACTCTAGATGTCTGATACAGTTTTAGAATTACTTTTTTTTTTTTTTTTGAGATGGAGTCTCACTCTTGTCCCCCAGGCTGGCGTGCAATGGCGCGACCTCGACTCATTGCAACCTCCGCCTCCCGGATTCAAGCGATTCTCCTGCCTCAGCCTCCCGAGTAGCTGGGATTGCAGGTGCCTGCCACCATGCCCAGCTAATTTTTGTATTTTTAGTAGAGATGGGGTTTCACCATGTTGGCCAGGCTGGTCTCGAAATCCTGACCTCAGGTGATCCGCTCACCTTGGCCTCCCAAAGTGCTGGGATTACAGGCATGAGCCACCACGCCCGGCCTAGAATTACTAGTTTTAAAAGCTGATGACTAGAACACTACATTATATTCTTCGGTAAAGAGAAGGCATCACGCACCCAGACTTTGGAGTCTCACTCCCTGGGCTTGCGTCCTGCTTTGCAGCTTCTTAGCTATGTGGCCCTGACAAGAGACTTAAGCCCTTATCAGTTTCTTCGTCTGTAAAACGGTAATGTGATATTCACAGCATCTCTGTAGAGTTGGTTAAATAGTCTGACACATAGTTAAGTACTCACTAAATATTACCTATTCTTCATCACTCACAAAATATTGAACTGAAGTTCCTGTGGCATTTTTCACCATTTTAGAGGTTTGCTGTGAGGGGCAGAGAGAGGTGTTTTTTTCCTCCCCTGTTTAAGGCCAACAGCTGTGATAGCTACAATTCTGAAGATTAGGTCAATGGTTCTCCAGTACTGCTGGTGAAATACAGAAGCGGTCTGGCTGGATTTCTCCTAACAATGGTTAATAGGCCTCTGTCCTTTAATCCCCGTCCCCTTGCTCTCACCTTTAAGCTCCACCTGTGGAAAACCAGCCACCTGGGCATTCTGGCAATGCCAGCTGTGTCCTCGCACATATTAGTTCCTCTGCTCATCCTGTAGACACCCTGCCCGCCAGCAAGGTTTCCCTGTGCCACTTGCAGCTGATGTCTCCTACACAAGGTGATGAGTGCGGAAGTGCGCCGCGAGCATGTGCAGAGAGACCACTCACACAGCACACCCACAATGCTAGAGAGGCTGGCCTCGAGGTCAAGCCAGGAAAAAAGCCAATTTAAAGTATTACACCTAGGCAAGGCAAAACCCTCGGAGTTCTCAGCCTGAAGTCCAATTTTCAGGCTCCCTAATTGATTAAAATAATAAGAATTAAACATGGTTTCAATTTTTCCATTTATGTTAACAATGAAATATAAAACATGAAAAATTGAGATTTTTCTTTATGATTAGGTATTCTGGATTAATTTAGGATCTTATCCAGTGGTTGCAAAAAAGAGGCACCATTTAGCCACTTAGAAATTTTCTACATAATTATTTAAATAATATGGCAAGTGGTAACACCGTAACACTTTGCATTTGTCCTAATTTTTAAAAGGCTGATACAATGTAAAGTAATATTTAAAGAAAAACAAATTAAGTACCTCTCAAAAATAACCTTTAACTGTCTTTTGGCCATTGAAGGCAGAGCTTTAATGTGTGGAAGAATCACCTGACCATCTTGTTAAAATGCAAATTCTGATTCCCTAGAGTCTAGAGTGAGCCCTGAACGTCTGCATTTCTTACAAGCTTCCAGGAGTGTAGATACTGCTGGTCCGTTCATAGACCACACTTAAAGTAGCAAGAATTTAAGGTACCTTAAATGTCAAAAGGCCTATTTCCAATTTCCTAGCTTATCAGCGTAAAGCCTCCTTCTACTGGTGTTAGAAGCAGCTGCTGATTTTAACAGCTCTGAGGAACAGAGACCTAGGATACCATTTCTTAACAAAAAAGGAGGAGTAGGGGAGGGAGAGAAGAGGAAGGAGTTTCAGGGAGAAAGCAATTAAAAAAAAATGCTCTATGCAGCCTCTCTTTCCCTCTTCCATTTGGTTTCCCCAGGGAGAGAGGAAACTTCACTATGCGTGGGGCCTCTTTGATGTGGCTATCTCCTTGTTGTTTCCAGTCCAAAGGATCCAATCCAGGATTCCTCCGGCTCTTCTTTACTGAAATGGACTTATACAAGAGTGAGATTTCCATTAAATAATAAAAATTTCCAATCATTTTACAACCTTCTTTCAAATAAAAAAAAAAAGTGCCTTCTTTAATGGCATGATTGTTTTTCCCTTTGTAACATCTAAATTGGCACAGAACATTTCTCTGAGAAGGGAACATGCGAACAGAACCCTAAAGAAAGCAAAGCAGCCGCCTATGCAGAGATCTGAAATGAAAGCATTTCAGGCAGTGGGAACGGTGAGTGCAAAGGCCCTGACATGAACACCAAAGGAGGCCCGTGTGGTTAGAGAAGAATGACTAGGGTTTGAAAAGTAAGTGGAAACAGGGCACTGGAGATAATGAAAGGAGGGAACAAAACTTCTGAAGGCCCTTGGCTTTTATGCTAATATGGGCAGTCTCTGGTGGGCTCTGGTAGAATACCATGTTCATGTTCATGTTTAAAATGATCATACTCGATGCTGAGCTGAAAAGAGACCACAGGCTGTATACAAATATCTACAGAAATGATAATGCCAGGATCTCCCATGCTTGATGCTCCCCAGTATTCCTTCTGAGTTCCCTATGTATGTGGCTGTGTAAAAACAGCTGTCACTGGACTTGAAGGAAACCAAGAACTGGGATTATGGGATATGCCATATATATAAAACCTTAATGCACAACTTCTTCTATTATCTGGCTCCAGTATCACCAAACATTCAACCCCTATTTCTAAACACTGATTAGAACATTTGAAATTTATCACACACCTTGGTGGGGGGAAGAAAATACCTCCGGTTCTTTTTTTTCTTTTTTTTTTTTTGAGACTGAGTCTCGCTCTGTGGCCCAGGCTGGGTGCAGTGGTGCGATCTCAGCTCACTGCAAGCTCCGCCTCCCGGGCTCACGCCATTCTCCTGCCTTAGCCTCCTGAGTAGTTGGGACTACAGGTGCCCCCCACCACACTCAGCTAATTTTTTTTTGTATTTTTAGTAGAGACGGGGTTTCACCGTGTTAGCCAGGATGGTCTCGATCTCCTGACCTAGTGATCCGCCCACCTCGGCCTCCCAAAGCACTGTGATTACAAGCATGAGCCACCACGCCCAGCCAATACCTCCATTCTTAATGGTGGTGTGGGAATAACCAGTATTGTAATCTATAACTTTTTTTAGTTCACTCGTCTGTCAAGAAGCCCAAGAACAATCACCTCTCTAAGAGCTTTAGAATATAAAAATGGTTTTTTTGTTGTGGTTGTTTTTTTTTCTGAGACAAGGTCTTGCTCTGTTGCCCAGGCTGGAGCGCAGTGACACAATCTCGGTTCACTGCAACCTCCACTTCCCCAGCTCAAGCAATCGCCCCACCTCAGTCTCCCAAATATCTGGGACTACAGGTGTGTGCTACTATGCTCAGCTAATTTTTTTGTAAAGATGAGGTCTCACTAAAGATAGTATCACTGTGACCCAGTAATTTCAGTTCTAAGAGTATCCTATGAAAATAATCCTGAACAGGGAACAGTTTAGAACACAAAGATATTCACCATACATTATAACAGCAAAACACTAGAAGCAATTTAAATGTTCAACAGATAAATGGCTTCAATACATATACATACACATAATATATAGTGTATAGTACAGTGTATAATATATATTACAGTATATTATACACTGTACTATGTACTATATATTATATAGGCACTGAATTATATACACTGTACTATACACTATATATTATATAGGCATTGAAAATAATGTCCTAAAATGGAAAAATGTACATAATATGATTCCAGCTTGTAAAACACACACACACCAACTAGATGCACTGGGTGAAAAAAACAGCAGTATCAACATATTAACAGGAGTTGAATTTGAAAGATTTAATTACATAAACCAATTTTAATTTATATATTTTCCAGTTTTTACAAGTAACCATGCATTTTATTTGTAATTTTTAAAAGTAATGGCTCTTTTTACTACCATCTCTTTAGTTTTAATATAAATCTCGTATAACATCACCTATAACAACCTAGAATACATTAATAATAATTGTAAGCATGTATTAAGCACTCAACATGCCAGCACTATGTTAAATGCTATATCCAGGTTACCTCATTTTAATCTTCACAACAATCCCTGATGGAGGTACTGTTAGAGGGGAGAAGGCAAGTAACACTCAAGCCATACCACTGCCACAGAGCCAGGAACAACTCCAGGCCTTGAATTCAGTTCTTGGGCACTAAACTCTGCACTTTCAACTATAACACTATACTGCCTCCATACAACAGTGGTTGTATGGATTTAATAAGTAATGTTACCTTGCAGAATTCTCAGTATGCCACCTGAGAAACATGATGGCCACTCTCCCACTTCCCATGATATCATTTATTTTCTCTGTCTCCTTCAGTTGTTCTTCTTCCTTCCCATCCTGCCTTTTCTGTGACTTGTTTCCTCTCACCCATACTTCTTCCCGACCTATACCGTAAGCTTCCCAAGGCTATCCAGCAGCATCCTTGATAACTGCTTAGCTTCAACGGTGAAACTCAAAGAAACCAAGTGCTGCCCTAAGTATTCCTACAAACAAGAAGTTATACACTAAAAGCCTAGCACCACATCTGGCCAGCAGATGTATTTTGCTTAGATCTTACTATTTTGAAAACCTTGAATTAGTCATCAACATTTAAAAATCAGGACAAGTTGGCCAGGCACGGTGGCTCACGCCTGTAATCTCAGTACTTTGGGAGGCCGAGGCGGGTGGATCACGAGGTCAGGACATTGAGACCATCCTGGCTAACACGGTGAAACCCCGACTCTACTAAAAACACAAAAATAAAATTAGCCGGGTGTGGTGGCGGGCGCCTGTAGTCCCAGTTACTCGGGAGGCTGAGGCGGGAGAATGGCAAGAACCCGGGAGGCAGAGCTTGCAGTGAGCCAAGATCGTGCCAGTGCACCCTAGCCTGGGCGACAGAGCAAGACTCCGTCTCAAAAAAAAAAAAAAAATTAGGACAAGTTCACATGAAAATTCAAATGTTCAGCTTCTCTTGAAATCTAAATGATCTGACAACAGTGGGTACAACATGACAACAATCTCCTAAAGCCAAATCTCTAGTAATCCAGTCTCCACCCACCTCTATTGTCTAATTCCTGACTGTCATCCACTCACTTTCTTTACTCTTCAAGTGCCTGGCTCCCAAAGCACTGATTGTGTGACCTCCACCAAATACTTTAAGTGGTGGCATAGAAGCCACATGAGATGTTGTCATGTGCCATTTTTACTTTATGCTAAGTTCTACGTTTTTTTCTTTTTTTTTTTTTTTTTGAGACAGGGTCTCACTCTGTGGCCCATTCTCATCTCACTGCAACCTCCACATCCCAGGCTGAGGCGATCCTCCCACCTCAGCCTCCTGAGTAGCTGGGACTATAGGTGCGCACCACCATGCCTAACTTATTCTTCTATTTTTTTTTTTTTCTTTTTTGAGACAGTCTCGCTCCATTGCCAGGCCAGAGTGCAGTGGCACAATGTCGGCTCACTGCAACCTCTGCCTCCCGGATTCAAGCGATTTTCGTGCCTCAGCCTCCCAAATAGCTGGGATTATTAGGCATGCGCCACCACACCTGGATAATTTTTTTTGTATTTTTAGTAGAGACAGGGTTTTGCCATGTTGCCCAGGCTGGTATCGAACTCCTGAGATCGGGCAACCCTCCCACCTTGGCCTCCCAAAGTGCTAAGACCACAAATGTGAGCCACCGCTCCTGGTGGTATTTTTTCTATTTTTGGTAGAGATAGGGTTTCTCCATGTTGGCCAGGCTGGTCTCGAACTCCTGGGCTCAAGTGATCCTCCCAAGGTGCTGCTATTACAGGTATGAGCCATTGTGCCCGGCCTACAAATTCTTCTTCTCAGAGACTTTGGCAACTAAATGGCCAACGATCAGACCTAAACCACAAGGATGGTAGCAACAACAATCCTAGCAAAAAACCCCAGGCCAAGGCACATCCAAAAGCACTTGGTATCACTGGCTTACTGGATCAATGCATCCCTAGATTCTATTGCAACTCAAATAAAATTCCTTTGGGATTACCCAGAATGAAGAAGTCTTAAAAAGGTCTCAGACCTCAAACTAGAAAGTTTTCTGATGATGAGACTAATGAGTTTAGTAATAGCTGTAAACGAGTCACTAAACACTAAAACATGTTAAGTTTCAGCTTTGTCAGGCTCCTGATATTATGAATTTTACATGTTAAGATAATTGCAGCCTCTATCTTCTTTTATCCTCTTAGCAGCCATCCAAAATCCATATTTTTTACAGTAATGTAAATCCATTAGGGACAGAACTAGAAAGTGCATTGAGGGATCAATCTTACACTGAAATAAACAGAGACTAAATGACCTTCTCCACCTCTGATTTCTCTGATACATTAGTCTATTATGCCCAGCCTAAACTATGAAAATATTTCTTCACCATTCCAGAATAGAGAAAACAGGACATAAAGTATTGGAGACCCCGAAGTCCCACTGGGAACTAATTCCATATCATAAACGAAGAAGCTCACGTCACAGCTATGGAAGAACTGAGAAATGGTTGGGGCTGGGGCAAGCATGGTCAGTGTGCTTTATTTATTATTCATTGCTTTCAATAACATTTTCAACTGTTTTCCTTTCAAATTTCAAGCAATATTAAATAAGTTGTATTTAGTAAGGAAGACAAATACCCACAAAGTGATGAATAACCTACTAGGTAAATAATTCATAGTTTTAAAAGATTCACTGATAAATGGAATAAAAGCTATCATCCAGGTTACTTTCTATTCTGTGAAAGAAGCCATTATGCTGAATATGTACAATATTATCTATGATTAACAACAACAGTCTGATAATAACAGTGTTGATCAAGGGATAAAAGGAAAAACAAGAGCTTTTGCTCAAAAGCAGACGATAGCTATCGTAGTAGATTTTCTCTATTGCAAAATAGCCATTTTCTAAACAGACTAGTAATCGAAAAAGTTTTAAAAAGTACTTCCATTTAATCCCACTGTGAAAGAACTCAAGAACCATATTTCACTAAAACTGAAAAACTAGCTAAAAAGCAACTCATTCCAAAATCTTTCCTACTTTCTAATAAATACAATGTCAGATGCCTTCAAAAATATGTAACATTTACTTATGTTACAATTATATTGCTTTAATTTTTTTGCCAGTTTTAAGTAATTCATTCTAACTTCCCCTCCTCCACCACTTAAATCTCTGCAAATAGTCTCATCTATGCTACTTACGAATTAACTTAATTCTTTTAAATTCAGATCATTAGATTTGTCACATTAAAGAAGTATTTTGACAAAAAATATATTCTAAAAGATTACTTTCCTACTCTTACAGGAAGACAGTGTTTTCATATCCTGATTTACTTTTGCTTTATACATCATAGCAGTTTTGAATTAAAAAGCAAATATATACATACACACTTATGAAACAAACCTGACCACTCCATGCACAATACAGATTGCACAACAAACTCCAATTGTGGTTGATCATGCAGTCTAAAATCCTGAACTGGGCCATGACTGCCTATAGCGCAGTCTGCATCTCTTCTCTGACTCAGCTTCTGTCAGCACAGCAGCGGGTTACGAGAGCTCTGCAGTGATGTGGTCCACAAATAAGATCTTCCCCTCCCTTTCCTGTCTAAGCAGCAATAGCTAACTGCCAGAACGACATCATCTTCCCAAATGCAATTCCCACCAGTACATTTAAATTATTAGATCATGAAGGAAAGTTTTCATAAAATTCTTATTATTTAACATTATTTGATTTTTAAAAGGTTATTGCTTTTCCTCCTTTTCTGGGCATGTTTAGTCATTCAATGAAAACACAACTTGGGGAGGTAATATATAAATCAATCAACTATGCTGGCTCCGGTCCACAGCAAACAAATTCCAACACAAGGCTGTGCCATCATTAATGACGCTCACAATGACTTGATCCCAAGGGTACCAAAGGGTACTCCATCCTTTCTTAACCTCTCAGTAGCGCCACACAGAGCTAACAACTCCTTCAATGACTCTCATCATGGGTACTACAATTCCACTCTCTTTGTTCTCTTACAACTTCTTTAACTATTACTTCTTTGCAAAAGGCAATGTAGCAATGTGAGAAAAGCCTAGATCTTAATAAGACAGATGTATGATCAAGGAGGCTAAAGACTTATCCTTTAAGCTTCAAATCATTCATTTGTAAAATGGAGACAGTAACACATACATGAGGTTTAACCTGAAATAACATCTGTAACATGCTTAAAACAGTGTCCAACAGATATCTAATAAATGATTAACAGTTTCAAGATTATCACCCCTTTCTGTCTAAATCAGAATTCTATCCTTGACCTCCCTCTAATTTCTTACACTTCCATAGGTTTGTTACCTCAACCTGTGATTTTAACTATGAATTACTTCTAAAGCCCTCCTCAACACCACCCTTTCTCCCAAGCTCCAAATCTGCATGACTAAACACTTGCTAAGCACACACACCTACATACTACATGTCCAAAACTGAATTCATCACCTTCCCTCCAAACTTGCACTACCTCCTCTATTCCCTAATCTGCATAGTGACTGTACAACTCATCCCCCTAGTCACCCAAACAGAAACCAGAGTCATCTGAGACTCCTTCCTTACCTCTCATATCCAGCTACCAAATCCTGTCACTTCTCCTAAAACATATACTAAACTGTGCTTTTTCCATTCCACCGGCACTGCCTAAATTCAGACTCCCATCAACTTTCTCCTGGATTATCACAGGGCATCTAGTTGGTCTCCCAAACATCCTGTCACTCCTCTCTGGAATCTCGTCTGTGGAAGACTAACAAAAGCATCTTTTAAACCAAAAGCTAATCATATGACTACCCTGTAAATTCCTTCTGTTGCTCCTTTCTGCCTGTATACAGCAGTGGTTCCCAAAGTATGTTACTACTTGTTTTATAGGATGCAGAATATAAACTACAGTTAAGTAAAAAAAGTCTTCAATAGCAAAAGAAGTTTGAGAGAAGCTAGGTTAAACAATGCTGCTGCTGGAAGCTTGCCAAAGACTAAATATAAAGCTCAAATTCAAAGTCCTCAAAATCTGAAAACTGAGGCTACTGAAAAGCTTGTTTCTAACTAGTTCGTCTTGGTGGCTGGTTTGTCTGCCTCTGTCCGTCCCTTAACTGGTGGTATTCCCTCAGGTTCTGGACTTTGACCCCCTTCTCTCCCTCAATGACCTCATCAACTCCCAAAACTATAATTACCATAGATGCTGGCTTAATTGAACTCTGCCTAACTGACTTGCTAGACCAACCAAAATTCTTCATTTCCTGGCTAATTCTTCAATACTGGCTGATCCCATGGCAAGCTCAACTCTATTATAATTATTTGTATAAATTTATGGGGTATCATATGCAATTTTGTTATTTGCATAGATAGATTGTGTAGTGGTCAGGTCAGCTTTTAGTATATTTATCACCCAAACACCACACACTGTACGCATTAACTAATTTCTCGTCATTCACCTGCTCCCACCCTGTCACCCTTCTGAGTCTCCACTGTCTATCCTTCCACTCTCTACATCCATGTATACACATGTTTAGCACCCACTTATGAGTGAGAACATGCAATATTCAACTTTCTGTGCTTAGTTTGTTTCACTTAAGATAATGTCCTCCAGTTACATCCATATTGCTGCAAAAGACATGATTTCATTCTTTTTTATGGCCGAATAGTATTCCATGAATAACCTTCCATTCCAAATATACCACACATTGTCTTTGTCTATTCCTCCATTGATGGACACTTAGGTTGATTCCATATATTTGCTACTGTGAACAGTGCTGCAACAAACATACAACAGCAGGTAACTTTTTGATAAATAGATTTCTTTTCCTTTGAGTAGATTCTTAGGTCAAATGGTAGTTCTATTTTTACTTCTTTAAGAAATCTCCACACAGTTTTCCATAGAGGTTGTAACAAAGAAAAGAAAGAAGACCCAAATAAACAAAATCAGATATGAAAAAGGAGACATTACAACTGATACCACAGAAATACAAACGATCATCAAAAACTATTATAAATAGCAATTATGCTCACAAACTAGAAAACCTAGAGGAAATGGATAAATTCCTAGAAACATACAGCCACTCAAGGTTGAACCAAGAAGAAACAGAAAACCTGAACACATCAATAACAAGTAGCAAGGCTCAATCAGTAATTTTAAAAAATCTCCCAACAAAGAAAGCTCAGGACCAGATGGATTCACAGCCAAATTATATCAAACATACAAAGAACTAAAAAGAACTAGTTCTCCTGAAACTGTTGTAAGAAATCAAGGAATAAGGAATTCTCCCTAACTCCTTCTATGAGGCCAGTATTGCCCTGATACCAAAACTGGAAAAGGGCCCAGGCACAGTGTTTCATGCCAGTAATCCCCACACTTTGGGAGGCTGAGACGACAGGATTGCTTGAGCTCAGGAGTTCAAGACCAGCTCAGGCAAAACAGACCTCATCTCTCCAAAAAAAAATTAAAAATTAGCCAGGTGTGATGGTGCATGCATGTAGTCCCAGCTACTCAGGAGACTGGGAAGAAAGATTGCTTGAGGCCAGCAGGTCGAGGCTACAGTAAGCCATGTTCATGTCACTGCACTGCAGTCTGGGCGACAGAGCAAAACCTTATCTCTAAAAAAAAAAAAAAAAAACAAAAAAAACCCAAAAACCAATCCAGACAAGGACACAACAAAAACAATAACAACAACAAAACCCGACGGACCAATATCCCTGACGCACAGACACAAAAATCCTCAACAAAATACCTGCAAACTGAATCCAACAGTACTGCAAGCTCAACCCTTATGTCTGGGAAGATAATCTAGACACTCAATTCTGCTCCCAACAAGTGACATTCAAGCTTAACATAAGTCAGTTGTATTTTTGCACAAATCTCTATGTCTGTTTTTTTCTTGTTTTTTGTTTTTTTTTTTTTGAGATGGAGTCTCGCTGTGTCACCCAGGCTGGAGTGCACTGGCTCACTGCAACCTCCGCCTCCCGGGTTTATGCCATTCTCCTGCCTCAGCCTCCCGAGTAGCTCGGACTACAGGCGCCCGCCACCTCGCCCAGCTAGTTTTTTGTAATTTTTTTTTTTTTAGTAGAGACGGGGTTTCACCGGGGTGGCCAGGATGGTCTCGACCTCCTGACCTCGTGATCCACCCGTCTCGGCCTCCCAAAGTGCTGGGATTACAGGCTTGAGCCACCACGCCCGGCCTCTATGTCTGTTTTATTTGTGTTATGGTAATAATGTAATGTAGATGGTATGGAAACTGATGAAATATGGGTAAAAACAAGAGTTGCTCTTTCTATGAAAATTAACTTGAGGTACACTGAAAGGATATGCTACAGCTAGGGAAAATATCCAGTATCTTCAGATATAGATATTCTAGATATACCACATGTAGAATTTCTAAATAGAGAGTATCTGGTGAGACACTAGATATTCTCCCTAGTATTCTAGAGATAACAGATATTCTACCTAGCTGCAGCATATTCAGAAACTAAAGCTGTTCCCTCTGCCACAACATTCTTCTCTTCTACCTAGTTAACTCCTTCCCGAGTTAGCTTAGACACAATCTTCCCAGGAAGATTTTCCCTGATCTCTACAATAGGTGAGGTCGGCCTGCTATGTGTTTTCATAGCTCCTTACTCTTCTCCTAAAATCCTATTCATTGTAACTCCACTGTAAGTACTTGTTCAATTGTCTGCACTTCCCATTGCCCATGTATATCCATGAAGGTAGGAGCCAGACTATGTCTGTATTTTTATGCTGCTGCACCCTCAGTGTCTGGCACTTAGAAGGTGCTCAATGTTTGTTGAATTTATTAATAAATGTGGAAGGACACTTCTAAATATAACAGGAAAGTCTGGCACTAGATCAAATTTGAATCATTTTTGATTAACTTTTATCTTAGGAACAAAAGGGTCATTATCACCAGTTGTAGGCAAAACACAAGTTGCTTCCTTCCTCAGTCTCACTAAGAAAGTAGTTGGTGCAGTAACTCCCGCCTTTAATCCCAGCACTTTGGGAGGCTGAGGCAGGTGTATCATCCAAGGTCAGGAGTTCAAGAACAGCATGGCCAACATGGCGAAACGCCATCTCTACTAAAAATACAAAAACTGGCTGGGCATGGTGGCAGGTGCCTATAGTCCCAGCTACTTGGGAGGCTGAGGCAGGTCCATCATTTAAACCCGAGAGGCAGAGGTTGCCATGAGCTGAGATTGCACCACTGCACTCCAGCCTGGGCGACAGAGTGAGACTCCATCTCAACAAAAAAAAAAAAAAAAAAAAAAAGGAAGGAAGAAGGGAAAAAGAGAAAGAAAGAGAGACAGAGAGAGAGATAGAAAGAGAGAGAGAAAGAGAGAAAGAGAAAGAAAGAAAAGAAAAGAAAAGAAAGAGGAAAGAGAGAGAGAGAGAGAGAAAGAAAGTAGTTGGAGCACTTTGGCTTCTAGCAAAATCGCTGCATATCTAACAACTGATACTATTCCATCCTCTAAGATGCTGAAAAATTCTGGGAGAAGGAAAAGAAGGGTTTCAGGCATCTGATTTTCAAGAGTTCCCAGGGGAACCACTAAACAAAAGTTCATACCAAAAAAGAAAAAAAAGAAAAAAAATAAAAACTCAGAGACTAAAGGCCCAACTATAATAAGCTTTTATAAATCATTACTAAACATAGTCTACTTTTCCTGTCTTCAGTCCCCATGTCAGAACATCTTCATCTGTAAAATCCTTTAGAAAATTCCACCAGTTTCCCATGAAGGATAATATTCATGGAACTATCTTTTCCTTATTTAAGAATCAACAAGGAAATCTCCCTGAATTCCCTTCTCCCCTCAAACAAAGATAGTGCAGCCAGACAGCAAGCCAACAGCAACAACAAAAACATATGGGCAATATTTACGACAAAACTAGGTGTCAAGGCATCCCTATGAACCCCAAAACAGACACGAGAAGAGGCAAATCACTAACAACACTTTTAAGTCGTACACAGCATAAGCATCTGGAAAGAAAGGGGCAAAGAGAGACATCTGAGCATGTGACCAAACAGAAGAAACCCCAGTGTAGGGTTGTGAACAGTAACCCCCCTGAAAGGATATGTCCACCTAGCACCTGTGGGCATGACCTTATTTTGAAAAAGGGTCTTTGCAGATGTAATTAAGTTAAGAACTTTTTTTTTTTTTGAGACAGAGTTTCACTCAGTCACCCAGGCTGGAGTGCAGTGGCTCCATCTGGGCTCACTGCAACCTCTGCCACTTGGATTCATGCGATTCTCATGCCATATTGGCCAAAGTGGTCTCAAACTCCTGACCTCAAGTGATCTGCCTGCCTCGGTTTCCCAAAGTACTGGGATTACAGGTGCGAGTCACTGCACCTGGCCAAGTTAAGGATCTTTAGAATTACCTAAATCCAATGACATATGACCTTACAAAAGAAAGGCAGACGGAGACTTGGGCATGCAATAGAGAAGGCCATGTACGGACAGGCAGAGACTGGACCTATGTTGCCACAAAATAGATATGATCTATGCAGTGGTCCTTCAATATTCGTGGGAGATTGGTTCCAAGACCTCCTGCAGATACCAAAATCCATGCATGCTCAAGTTCCTAATATCAAATGAAGCAATATTTGCATACAACCTAACACGCCTCCTGCAGTAAATCATCTCTAAATTACTTACAGTACCTAATACAATGTGAATACCACATAAATGGTTGTTATTCTGTGGTTTAGGGAATGATGACAAGAACAAAAAGTCTGTACTTGTTCAGTACAGACACAATTTTTTTCCCAAATATTTTTGATCCACAGTTAGCTGAATCCACGGATGTGCAACCCCATGGATACAGAGGGCTGACTGTTTATACAATCTATGGACAGAGAAGGGCATCTATATGATTAAATGAAAACAAAAGTAAAAACAATTTCCTAAAAGGATAAGAATAACAATCTGATGTGAATGGGGCGCCCAGAGCCTCTCCTTTCCCTCACATCCACTAGCACATAATGTTTCCAGAAGCCAATATCCAGAACCCAGAGAAGAAAGTAGGTCTCACTGATCTGGCTTACACAAATTCTTTTAAATATACAATCTGTATTTACTACGAAAATACTGGGTATTACAGACGTATTACCTCAAGGTAAAAAAAAAAAAAAAAAAAAAAAAAATTGGTGCTGATGAATCCCCAAGATCACACTAGCTATGCCACATCCAGAAGAATGTCTAAATATAATCATAAATGCAGCTTTGTATCTACTGATATTTAAGGACACTCTCTACATTGTGAGTAATGAGAAAATCAGGACATATACTTAAGAATCTAAGTCTTCTCAATATATTAATTAGTGTAATGAACAAAAAATAGAACTCAAGAGAGTATCTTCCTTAGGTTGTACGAAGGGCAAAGAAGTTGTGGGATTATAAACAGTGCTGCATACATAGCACTACTCCTGACTATGCCAGAGCCCTCTTCAGAACAGAGATAAGCAACAGGGAGAAAGGCAATAAGTAACCAATTCTGAATCAAAAACACACCCAATATCAAATAGAAAACTCAACAGCAGCTAGTCACCAGGGAAAAGTAAATAAAGTCTTTAACTTCCCTGTTGCTTTATTTTTTTTACGATAATAAACAGTTTCTTCTGATCTGTCTACTTTCCCCAAAACAGATGAATAGTCAGAAATATCAAATTTGGGTTATCGATCTATTCTTTTATTCACAAATCTACACAGTGGAAATTCTTGCATATTAAATAGATAACTAGAAGTAAGAGGACTTATAAAACATTTCCATCACATCAAGTTTCTTTTTTTCTTTTCTAGAGATGGGGGCCTCCCTATTTTGTCCAGGCTGGTCTCGAACTCCTGGGCTCAAGCAATCCTCCTGCCTCAACCTCCCAAAGTGCTGGGATGACAGGCTTGAGCCACCATGCCCAGCCCGCATCAAGTTTCTTAAACCTATAGTATAGTATATCCATTTGTCTTTTGGATTATTTGAGAAGCACAAAATGTCATCATCCAGATTATATTGTGAAATAAACTATTTGTACAATACCCAATTTTATAAGAATATGGCAACTTAAACCATAAAACTATTTCAGTGAAAGCAATCCAAAATTGAGTTTTTTGCATTTAGATATCTTTCTACTTCAAACCAGGGAAGATATGGAAGGCTTATAATATTTTAACACATTTAATTACTTATCGTCAATTAAAATTAGATAAAATAGTAGGACATCTTTAAGTCCAATAACCTTTCGTTTTAGTAATCTAATCACATCAACCAGACAGAAAAACAAGTGCCTACCATATGGTCGTTCTGTAACAGAAAATAGCTGCATTGAATAACAGCATCTGTGCATCTTATCAACACTAGCATTGCCCATACTTAAATCAGCATATTGTTAACTATAATAAGATGACAGGACCCTTCCCAAAGCAAAGAACAAAAGAAACTGAATATTACTTTTGTGCTAGATTACTTGACCTGGTAGTAACTAAAGAAATGAAGAACATCAAGGCACAATGAACTTCATAAAATGCTTAACCTGGAAGAAATGAATGGGAAGGAACACTAACAATTTATGGAGAAATTATTTAGATCTGGGTACTCACTTTGCTGATGGCTCTTATCTAGTGATAGGCCCCACTCAATACATTCAAATCCAGGCTTCTGCCGAAATGCCACTTAATGATCCCTGCTGCTGCTACTGCCATCATTCTCAATTCTAACAGGTTTTAGCTTTAACCCAACCTTGCAGCATAAAACTTTTGGCATGGAACAGTATTCTGACACTTACATTCAGGTATGTGAAGAAACACACAATTACAATTAAATAATAGAGTTATACGGTACTATAATTAGCCTGGAATGAAGATCCTATGCCTCCAATGAAGAAACATGCTTTTTAGAAATTGTTTTTTGGCCAGGTGTGGTGGCTCACGCCTGTAATCCTAGCACTTTGGGAGGCTGAGGTGGGCAGATCACAAGGTCAGGAGATCGAGACCATCCTAACACGGTGAAACCCTGTCTCTACTAAAAATACAAAAAATTAGCCAGGCATGGTGGCGGGCACCTGTAGCCCCACCTACTCGGGAGGCTGAGGGAGGAGAATGCCGTGAGCCCCCAAGGTGGAGCTTGCAGTGAGCTGAGATCACGCCACTGCACTCCAGCCTGGGCGACACAGAGTGAGAGTCTGTCTCAAAAAACAAAACAAAAGAAAAAAATTGTTTTTAAGTATTGTTTTCAGCAGTGTGTATGCTTTTTAAGTATTGTTTTAAGCGGTGTAGTTTGCTACAAACCAAATTTTCACAAGACTGATTACATATTACCTATTTTAAAAGTCTATACATAGTGTTCTTTTATTGTCGTTTTGGTAATAAAAAAGAGAAAACATAAAAATAAAATAATCCTGATATTCTCATCATTCAGAATAAACTGTTAATCTTTCGTCACAATGTTTGTGATCTTTTTTTTAACTGGTTATGAAATATTTGTGATATGAAAAAATAAAAATATGTAATAAGGAACATTCACATACTAGCCATTCGTTTTAAGAAATAAAACATCATCCATACAGACAGATCATCTTTTTACAGTTTCTTTTATCGACCAGATTGCCCTTTCACTTGTCTGTTAATTATCATGATCTCATCTCTTAGTGGAAATTGTTTCATACATTTGTACTACACTCTGTTACTTGGTTACCAGCTTCCCAGAGGTAAAAAAGGTGCAAAGAAAAAAGGCACCAAAAATTTTGACAGCAGTTCTAACGGAAATAGAATGGAATTCAAGGTAGGCACAAGGTCTAACGGAGAACATACTTCATACTGTACATATTTTGTATAAACTAAAATAAGTGTTCAGCCAGGCATAGTGGCTCACACCTGTAATTCCAGCACTCTGGGAGGCTAAGGTGGGCGGATCACTTTGAGATCAGGAGTTCAAGACTAGCCTGGGTAACATGGCGAAACCCCATCTCTACTAAACATACAAAAATTAACCAGGCGTGCTGGCACACGGCTGTAATCCCAGCTACTCAGGAGGCTGAGGCAAGAGAATCACTTGAGCCTGGGAGGCAGCGGTTGCTGTAAGCGGAGATTGTGCCATTGCACTCCAGCCTGGGTGACAATGCAAGGCTCTGCCTCAAAAATAAATAAAATAAGAATTCACATACTACACGTCCAAATGCAAACTCAGTAACATTTTGGAGTTTTTCGAAGTCTTTATTCATTCAAAAAAAAATTTATTGAGAACCTATTATGTGCTAGGCACTCTTCTAGGCACAAGAAATACAATGCGAACAAAACAGACAAACTGCACTCTTAATGCCTGCATTCTAGATATATTACCTGTCTCAAATACACAAGCAAAATCAAATGCATAAGCATGCTGGGTGGAGACTAAGTGATACAGAGACAAAGCAAAGAAGGAAGGCAGAGCATGGCACAGGGAGCAGGGGAGGGGCATTCAATAAAGGGAGTGGTTGGCAAAGCTTCACTCAGAAGGTGACCTCTAAGCAAGAGCCCGAAGGAGCCAAGGAACCAAGCCGTGCAGAGACCGAGTGAAGAGTGTTCTAAGAGGAGAGTTCAGTGAGTGGGAAGGCTCTGGGGACTCCCATGTTTGTGTACATGCAGAAAAGCAAGAGACCAGAATGGCTAACACAGAGTGAGGAGGGAAGAGGCACAGGAGGTACGCTCAGGGAGGGGGAGGATCAATTATACAGGGCTTTGCAGGTCACTGCAAGAACTCTGGCCTTCAATCTTCAGAGAAATGAGAAACCATTTGAGGAATCTGAGCAAAGGAATGACACAATTTGATTTATAAATTGTCTGTCCTGATTGCTGTGTGGAGAACAGACTTCAGGCTGGCAAGGACTGAAGTGGAGAAATAAGTCAACCGGATCCACATGTCATGTATGAGAAAAAAGAGAGACATCAAAGATCACTCCAAGATTCCTGGCCTAGAAGGGTGGGATTGCTATTGCTTGAGATGAGGAAGACTGGAAGGAGCAGACTTGGGAAGGTGAGCTAGGGGAATGGAGGTAGAGTCAGGATTGTGGTTTTAGATACGCCTATTTACTATCCAAATGGAGATTCTACGCAGTCAGGTCAGTTGGATATAGGAATCTGAATCTGAGAGACAGAGCAGCAGGTCAGCAATAGAGATACACACACGTACACATAAAGAAATATAAGTGAGTGTGTGTATGTCAATTATCTGCATATACTTGATATTTAAAACCATGAAACAGTATTGGGAGAAGAAAAGAGGATTAACTGAGGCTTGAGGTGTAGGAAGGTTTAGCAGACCAGGATGTTGAGGAAACTTCAAAGAGACAGAAGGAGGTGACAACGAGGAAGGAAGATAATTAAGAGAGTATAATGTCCCGGAATCTACATGAACACTGAATAAAATGTAGAGCCTTTCCTGCATATTCATTTATTCATTCAAAAAATATCACCTGACACTTACTGTGTGTCAGTCACTGTGGAAACACACATGGTCCCTGCTCTTATGGGGACTGCAATCCAAGGGGGATATAGATAAATAAACTTGTAACTGGTATTCCTGAAAATGAGGATGTTTTGAGAGAATACACCAGGGGCAGCTAAAACAGTCCTGCGGGTCAGGGAAGGCTTTCCTGAGGAAGCAGTATTGAAGACAAGACAGTAAAACTCAGCCATGGAGCAGAGGGAGGAGGAGCAGGGGAGAGTAAAGGGAAGGGTGGAAGAAAGGACCTGACTGGAGTTCAATCTAGGAAGAACAAAAAGAAGTAACAGGTGAGACAGAAGGGCAGACCAAATTACCGAAGTCCTTTCAGACTTCCCAGAAGTCTGAATTTTATTTCAAAGGAAATGGGAAGACAGAAAATTGTCTTATAGGAGGTAATGTAATGATCAGCTGGAGTACAATGGCGTGATTTTGGCTCACTGCAACCTCTGCTTCCTGGGTTCAAGGATTCTCATACCTCAGTCTCCAAACAGCTGGGACTACAGGTGTGCACCACCACGCCCAGCTAATTTTTGTATTTTTAGTAGGGACGGGGTTTCACCATGTTGCTCAGGCTGGTGTAGAACTCCTGACCTCAGGTGATGTGCCCATCAGGAGGATCATTCTGATTATGGTAGGGGCAGAGCTGTGGAAGGGGACAAGGCTAAGTTATTGGGATACTCCATAGGGAGTCTGTTTCTGTGGTTCATCAGGGAGATGCAGCTGACCTGAACTCGGGTGGGGGTAGCGGGTATTGGGAATGTGGACTCCACAGGACTTTGCATATGAGGAATGACGAGACAGAAGAGTGAGGATGCTGACCTAGTTTTTGACTTGGACCAATAATAAAGAGATGGTAGTGCTACTCAGCGAAAGAAGGCGCACAGGAAGAGGAAGGGTCAGTGGTAGCGGTGAAATGTGATGAGTTTGCAATGCCTGGGGAATATCCCCCAAAAGTGTTCATTCGGTAAATAGGCAACTGGCTGAAAAGGTCTAGAGGTCAACCATAAAGCCTGAGATACAGGTGTAGCTATGGAGTCACCAGCACACAGGAGAGTGTAAAATAAAACCCAGGGAGTGAGAAAGAGAATAAAGGAATGGAATGGCCTTGGCTCTGGATGAAACCAACAATGAGGCAAGAGGAGGAAGAAAAACCCTACAAAAGAGGCAGACAGGGAAACAGAAAGGAGGAGGGGAAAAGGAGAGTGACTGAGAAGGAATCAGGGAGTCTGGGATGAAAGCAAAAGCAACTGTCCAGCATTCCAGAAGGAAGAGTCAACGCATGGATTCATACAAACTCGTACCCAGAACAATGTCTTATTGTATTGTTTACAATATTTCAAAATCAACCAACAAGTGTATTTCATCAGCCATAATACATTTCAATCGTAGAATAATCTTAGCCTAGGTCAAGAAGCAAAACAAAAATAAGTTCATTTGCATTAGTAAAAAGTTTAATAATAAAGTGTCAAAAATTCTATTACTGGACAAGAGTATGGACTACAGATAAAAAGTGAAATAAATGTTAGAAATGGAAAAAAAATTATGTGGTTTGGAAAGCTGAGGGAAAGTTTTCTCTTCTTTGGCTTAAAAAAAAAAGTTGAACCTTGAAAGATGAAGCTGTATGGATATGAAAAGGGGTAATAATATCACAGAAGAATCTATATAAAGTGATTTTGTGAGCAAAGTTACTCAAGGTTTGGTGTCAGAAGACTTGACAGACTACACACACACACCAAAAAATCACTTAAGAGGTTCAGAGTGAGTGATTTCAAGTTTTAAAAATACACCTTGAGATGTATAAAGTAAATAAATTCATGTGAGTACCATCTGGACCATCCTTACTGTATAATGCCAAGACATATTCTACTGAACTGTCCTAATTTTTTATTTGAAGAGGGCTGTTGATTTGTTTTGAGCCTTCCAACATATCCTGGGGGTGGGGAGGCCTAAATGTATTCATATATCAACACAATAAAATTGTAATGCTTAAGATGAACGAGTATTTTGCTGTTTTTCAACAAAGTGCAAGACCTTATTCAGAGAAGGTGGAGTTGGCTAATTAAAGCATGAAAGAGAGACTCCTATTAATTCATTACATTGATTTCTTCTGTCCTACAAAGTTAGGTTTTCTTGGCTGACTGACAGCATTACTATTGAGACATACATACTCATCTCTTTGTTAATTAAAAACACAATAATAAATGTAGTACCCAAACACATTATGGATTTTTAACATTTTTTAAAGAATGATAGTACCACTGTGGAATGTAGTGCTTCTAATAAAATTGAGGACAAAAATTAAGAGCAGTGTTCAAAACCCTAAATATTAGCCCGAAGTATTTCATTGGCAACTCCCTATTACTAAAAAATATTCACAAGATTTAATGTGTATCAGAAGCATCAATCACAGATAAAAACACAACACAACTAAATACAGGTAATAATCACACAAGTTCTCTTCACTCCCAACCCTGAGGTTTTAAAATGTTTTCTGACAGCATATATCCCTTTATTTCCACTTCCACATAGAATCTAGGCAAAATACCTCTTCTTTAGAAAGTCAAATAATATTGTAGTTTAATACCAAACCTAAATACTGTATATATATTTCACATGAGCGAAACACAGGTGATATTGTTTTCTTCATTCCCAAACTAGAAACAAGATAGCCATGCCACCAGCAGTAAGGTCCAAATGAAAACGAATTTCACAGCCGTTAAAAAATACATAACTGTCATTGTTAATAAAAGCCAAGTGTGCAACAAACTGGAAATACTGCTTGCTAGCCAAGGACAAGATGTGTCTAAATTCTTGGTTTCAGGACATCTCTTAAATGACCAAAAAATAATAATCATCAAATACCATCAGTTCTCGCAAATATAATGCTAATTAAAGTATTCACAAGACAATGACAAATAAGGCTTCAGGACCACATATCATTATGTAACTGCAATACACATTAAGCAATCACCAGGTTGCAGGTAGGCCTTCCAAAAGGAGTTATTATGGTTTACCGTGATCAGAGGATTGTGGTGTTCTATTTAATCATGCTTTTGCCTGCAAGCAGGTGTTTACAGATGTCAAAAAGTAAAACACTGATTCTAAATGTAAACCTATAGTTCTAATAAATGGTACAGTAATAGCACGCTGTACCTCACAGCGTTTTCTGCATAAACCTTCTAATCCGACATGAAGTAAGCTGCATGAAGCAAGTTTCTCTGCATGCTTTATGAGCCAAAATTTAACTTCTGATTCATTTTTATTAAAATGCCAAAACTCACACACTGACAGCCAGACCTTGTTTCAAGGACTATGAAGTTAAAATTTAACATCCGGTGCAAAAGAACGTGAGACGGTGAATGAGGGTTCACTTGGGTATGTTATTGTCTAAAGTAACCCTCAACGCTTCAATGAAAACATAGGCATCTCAAAACTAAAATTTAAAGGATAACAATATTCAGTCTATTTAATGAACAAATTACAGAAACCGCCAATAATAAACATAGTGTATTCATAATGGAAGTAAATTCCGAATACTTCAATCTCCAAACGCGAGGAGGAAAAAAAAAAAAAAAAGGTGAGACGCAACAGGGTATACGGGTGTCATAAATCAATGTATTTTCTATGATTTCTGTCCTGCCTACTCAAAAATTTTTAGGAAGTCTGGAGTAAAATCTCTGGGCCTTGGGAAAATGCTAGATGCTACCCTAACCAGCAACACAACCCACCTGACACCCCAGAGCAGCTCACAGAACTCCAGAGGTGTGAAAGGGAGGGTATAAATAAGAGAACAGTAAAGGCACGAGATTTTTTTCCGGGAGTTGGAATTACGACTCTGTAAGGTCGTTTTCCAGAGCTGTGCTTGAATTGTTCACGGAAAAACACGTCTTTTTCTACCTAAAGCAGAGATCTGCAGCAACAGCAGCCAGGCGCCCACCGTCAGTGCCAAAGAAAGACTAAGTTCCAGGTGCAACAAGCATACTAGCTGCCGTCTCTGCACCCGGGAGGGCAAATCCTGGACACAGACACACAAAACGCTCAAAACCACCCCCAACCAGCTCAATTCCAAATATCTTGGAAGAGGACTGAAGGAAAACGGATACTCAGGTGCCCATTCTCAGGCTTGCAGTACCCACAGCCACAGAGATGGGACAATTCCTGGCTCTGAGGAGTGACCAAGATGAGGACATTCCAAAATGCGGGACGTGTTCTTGCAAAAGAAACACGGGAGTCCCTGGAAACAGACGTGGGCCAGGCTTCACCTCGCTACTGGTTAACCTGGGGCGCTCCCACCAACCAGCTCAAAGCCCCGGGAAGCCCCTAGTGAGGCCCGGTGGCCGGTCACCCCCAACTTGTAGGACACTCAAGACACAGGCCACCGCCCTGCTGGCCAGGAACGCTGGCTCCGCGCTTACCTCGCAAGCCTTGAGCTTGTCACCATCTCCCTCAGGCAGACCAGTCCGACGCGTGGCCATCATTTCATTTCAAATGACAACGAAGGGACAAATCCTTTGGAATCCACATTGGAGGTGGGGGGGGGGAATGCCACCACACACCCGAAGGGGAAGAATTCCGCAAGCAAGCTCCGAGGGGGCAGGGCTGGTGAAACAGACAACGTGCCAGGGAATGAAGGTTTTCAGGAAGCGCCTTCAAATGCCTTGCTGATTTCTCGCGACTTCAACTGACTTCGCCTTCTTCTTCCATTTCTGGAGACTTAAAAACAAAGGCGACAGGTCTTCTTGGAAGCCAGTGTCGAGGCCAATTGCAGAAAGCGGTCCCCTTCTTCCCAGTGCCACTCCTGAGTCCTGGAAAAATCCGAACGGGTCGTGAAGGCTCGAGTGTCAGCTCCCAGAGAGATCCTAGGAAAAGGAGAAGTTAAAGGGCGTGAACTTTCTCCAGGCGCCTATCACTGTCTTGCCCACATGTCCACACCAAGTTCGCGTTTCCTCCCTAACAAAACAAAACAAAAAATTTTTAACGTAAACAAACAAAAAGCCTATAAATTCGAGGGGGTGTTTAAAAAAAGAAAAATCTCAAAACTGCCCAGCGGTTGCGTCAAACACATCAAACACACCTGGCTGTTATGCAGCCTTCAAGAAAATCGTTCCCCATTCAAGTGCATTTTAATTCATGTCTTTCCGGGGCAGAGCAGAGGGCTGTGCATGTTCTTTTCTGCATCACCCAGACAGGGACACTTCGGGGAAGTTTTTTCCCCCACGAGGTTGAAATGGGATCACACTTTTCAAGCCCCCTCCTCGTTCCCCTCCGCCCCCCAAAAACTCAAGCACAAAGCCAGCCTGGCTGGGGCCGGCGTGGGCTCGGCGGCGTCTCCGGGTGACTCGGACGCCGCCCCTCCGCCCCTCCGCCCCGGCCGGCGTCCCCGAGGAGGCGGCTGTTTTCCTTGGCCCGCGGCGGGGCTGGGTGGGGACGGCCGGGGACTGCCGGGGAGGCGTGCGCGGCCGCGGGTGGGACGCGGGCGCCGCTCCCGCTCCGGGGCATGATTCCGAAGCCACACTCGAGCAACTCTGAAGTCGCGGCTTTTCCCCCAACTACAACTCGACACGGCTTTCCTTCCCCTGTGGCCACCTAGGGGGGTAAAAACTAGGAAAAAGCAAACCACCACCCACCTCCCCCACGATTCCCCCGCCCCTTCCTGAGGCGGGTCGGAGACCTCCAGCTCCCAAGGAGAGCGGCCCCAATATGGGCTTTCTCAAAGGTGCTAGGAGCCCCTGGGCGAGACAAAACCGGGGGCCTTACCCTTCCCGCCCGCTCGGGCCAGGCGGCCAAAGCGCGGCGGCGAGCTGGAGCGGGGACGCGGGCCGGGCGCCGGGCCCGGCCGGGACGCGCTAGGCCGCAGGCTCGGTTAATATTCATGAGCGGCCCCAGGCGCCCCTCCTCCAAGGCCGGCTGGCCGGCCGGACCCCGGCGCCCGCCGCCGGCCTTTGTGCCCTTCCCTCCGCCCCGCCGCCCGCCCTCGCTCTGCACACGCGGGCGCGGCCCCTCCGCCCCCGCCGGGCGCCCGCCGCGGGCTCCCTCCCGCCCCAAGCCAGCGCCAGGCCGGGTGGCCTGAGGTGGCGGGAAGGGAGAGAGCCTGCGGCGAGCCGGGCTCACCCCGGCCCGCGAGCGCGGCGCCCTCCCGGCTGAGACGGAAAAGAAACCAGACACGCACCAGAGGAAGCGGGACGAGTGGATCCGCACCGGGCTGGCCGGCTCCGGGACAGCGCGCCCCGCCCGGCGTGAGCCGGACCCCGCAGCAGGACGATCCCGCGCTGCCGGCCGCCGCCGCCGCCGCGCTCCGAGGCCGCCGCCGCCGCCGCACTCCGAGGCCGCCGCCCCCGGCCGGCCGCTCCC
>NC_037677.1:25054015-25070426 GCF_003255815.1 Theropithecus gelada | reverse complement strand
CTCCGAGGCCGCCGCCCCCGGCCGGCCGCTCCCAGGCACCGCCGCGACCTGCCCCGGCCGGCCCCGGGCTCTCGGCCGCCGCGGGAGGGCGTGGGGCGGGGCGGCGGCCGCCGGACTCTCCCCTCGCCTCGCCGGGCCGGGCCGGGGCCCCGCTCCGGCGCCCGCGAACGCCAAGTGACAGAAGCGCCTCGCTCCGCGGCCGCGCGGAGCTGTTTCCCGGGGGCGGATTTCTCGCTTCTTCCTCCCTGGATCCACCTCCTCCCACTCCACCTCCTTCCCCTCCCCTCCCCAGGGGAGGCTCTGGGGCTGAATATTTTCTGTCTTGAATAACACGGGCCCGGGGAACCGACGCTGGAGAAGGGGGATTACCCGGAGGCCGGAGGGGGGTGCTCGCCTGCCCCCTCCCCGTGGGTCGCGGGACTTACAAGCCCTCGCTCCCCAGCACCCCAAAACCAGGCACACACAACCCTCTCCGCCCCTGCAGTCTCCCAAGCGCTGAGTGGCAGCGTCCAGGGATGGGCTTGCTCCCGGGGAAGGAGACCTGGTGGTAGGCGTCTGGGGTGGAGAGGTGGACAAGCCTATAACAGCGACATCTGCAGACTCGAGGGATCAAAGGTCCTAGATCGGGGGACGGGGATTGGCAAATTGTGCCCCCCCTTTTTTGCAGCGGACAGGCAATGAAGCTGCGACCAGACGTGGGACTTGCAGATAAGGGAGTGTCCCTTCACGCCTCACAGCAAAATCTCTTCCTGTGGTGGGAAGGGGGAAGTTAGCCAAGCGTTGCTCATTCAGTTCTTTCCCTTTTATAAATTCTGCAGAGCGACTGAGCGAATTTGGCGCGGCTAGCGGAACTGTGAAGAGGCTGCTGCGCTTCTCTGTCCGCCACACTTCAGGTCACAGCGGCTCCGGAGCCGCGGCACAACCGCCTCCTTCCCCACCCAGCTCCCGGGCCTTGTCACAGACCCCGGCAGCTCGCTCCGCCCCACCGCGCCTCACAACATCTCCCGCTGCAAATTGTCCAATCGGGAGACATGATGGGAGAACGCGAGCCAATCAGGGACTGGTTAGTCAGGCTTCCCTCCGCCCTCTTCCCCGCCCCCAGGTGAAGGCCACCGCCCCCTCGGCCTCCCCTTCCCACCCCGCCCGGCTCCTGAGAGGTGGCTCCCCGGCTCCGAACCTCGCGGGTCTGGAGGGGAGTTGCTCGCAGTCGGAGGCAGCGTTTGTCACCTTGTCACCCTCATCCTCGGCCCCTTCCCATACACACTCCCCTCTCCTTTTCAGTGCTCCTGCTGGTGCTGTTGAGGGTCATTTTTATCCTCACTGCGGCGGGGGATTGCCAGCTATTGTGTCTGATCAGCTGCCACCGCCGTCCAGAGGGAAAAAAAAGAGGAACAAAACCTAGAAGCTATGGAGTCCGCTTACCTTTTCCTTCTTTCTTGCTACTCTCCCCTGTAGACTTAGAGTCTTCCCCCGCCCGCCCACCACCTGAGGTCCTGTTTCTTTGTGGGGGACAGGGGAGCGGGGACATAAAGCATGCCCTGCAGCTGGGACACCTGCGCCTTCGTTTTTACATCTTCCTTAAAGTGGATGGTGCCAAACCAAATCGACAGCTAAATCCTCCGCTTCAATTCGAGGAAAGACGTTGACGAGATCATTTTTAGATGGCCACGAAATTTGCATGTTCTTGACAGCCCGTCACCAAACAAGTCAGCTAACAATCAAGAAAAGAAAAATAGAATAAAATACAAGGAGGGATTGCCAGTCAGATGGTAATTTACTAAATAGCCCACTGGCTGTAGCAGTATCCAGTGCTAGATACTATTGAGTAAATTAACAAGAAGTGAATAGAAATTCAGGGTTCAAGTAGCTCACCGCTTGTGGGTTTATAGAATATGTCCAGAAAGGAAAAACAATTTACAGCACAAAACAACTCCTTACACATGCAAATGTGCATGCACGGCATAAACGGAATACCTAACAGCTAAGGACATTTGGGTTAAAATTTTTGCACTAGAAATTTTTGTAAATGTCGATTGTGAAATTTGCAGTTTGATAAAGGAGAGTAAAATGTGGGCCATGAAAGGAGAAGGAAAAGGAAGGAAAACACATTCTAAGAATTATGGAAAAATAACATAACCTAGAGAGGCAATATTTCTATAAGAGGTAATAAGATGTAAGGACCAAGATTACAATCCAACTCCATTTACCACATAACTTAGCGCAAATTATTACTTATGTGTCTAAGTACTAGAGCTATCAAATTCAACGCCTCCTGCTAGGTATTCCTCTAAAAGCTTTACACAACGAGATAGGTGGGTGGTGAAGGAAGGTTTCAAGCCCAGGGGATCTGGCTCCAGAGTCCATTCTTTTATTCACAATACTATACGAGGCTGGGCTCAGTGGCTCACGCCTGTAATCCCAACACTTCGGGAGGCTGAGGTGGGAGGATCGCTTGAGTCCAGGAGTTTGAGACCAGCGTGGGCAACATAGGGAGACCTGTTTGTACAAACAAAATGTTAGCTGGGCGTGGTGGCATGCGCCTGTAGTCCCTGCTGATTAGGAGGCTGTGAGGCAGGAGGATCGCTTGAGCCCAGGAGTTCAAGGCTGCAGTGAGCTATGTCCAAGAGTGGCACTCCAGCCAGGGCAACAGAGCCAGACTGTGTCTCAAAAAAACAAAAAAAGATAAAACAACAGTATATTACCTCTTAATATGGGTTTTTAATAATAACAGCTAACACTTAACTTACTATGTGTTAATTATTGTGGTCTTTCAGTGCCAATGTAACTCTACTCCTGGGACAAATATAATCGTGATGTTCCAAAATTTGGGAACGTTTTTAAGAACTGTTATGATAAGTTACTCTCTTAGGTGTCTCACGTGTATTAGGCTATCTGGATGGAGAGTGCAAAAGGCACATAGTTAAAATTTGAAAAATTTAACTGGGCTTCCACTGGGCCTCTGAATTGTAACAACAACCTCCCTATCTTGCTGGACTGTTGAAGAGAATCAAATGAGACATAGATGTGAAGAAACTTTTAAGGCCAGGTGCAGTGGCTTATGCCTGTAATCTCAGCACTTTGGCAGGCCCAGGCAGGAGGACCGCTTGAGCCCATGAGTTCAACAAGCCTGGGCAACATAATGGGGTCCTATCTCTATTAAAAAAATTTTGTTAAGTTAGCCAGGTGTGGTGGTCAATGCCTGTGGTCCCAGCTACTTGGAAGGCTCAGGTGTGAGGATTGCTTGAGCCCGAGAGATCAAAGCTGCAGTGAGTCTTGATCACGCCAGCGCACTCCAGCCGGGGCAACAGAAGACACTTTTAAAATGTAAAAAAAAATTATTTCAATTAAAATATTACGGACTGAGCATGGTGGCTTATGTCTGTAATCCCAGCTCTTTGGGAGGCCAAGGCGTGCGGATCACTTAAGGCCGGGAGTTCGAGACCAACCTGGGCAACATGGTGAAACCCTGTCTCTACTGAAAATACAAAAATTAGCCTGGCGTGGTAGCACGAGCCTGGAATCCCAGCTGCATGAGAGGCTGAGGCATGAGAATCTCTTGAGCCCGGGAGGCAGAGGTTGGAATGAGCTGAGATTGCACCACTGCACTCCAGCCGGGATGTCAGAGCGAGGACTCTATCTCAAAAAATAAAATAAAATATGATTATGAAGCAGAAGTTTGTACTATTTCCCCAACAGCAACCCTACTGTTTATAACATTTTATTGTTACTGTTTAGGAATATATGAACCCAGTTAAAAATTAGGTCTATTCCTTTCTGAAGCCATGAACAAGAATATTTTAATATCAGCTCTCATTTGGACGCTTTTGCTTGTTTGTTTTGTTTGTTTTTGTTGTTTTTGAGACGGCGTCTCACTCTGTCACCAGGCTGGAGTGCAGTGGCACAGTCTCGGCTCACTGCAACCTCTGCCTCCTGGGCTCAAGAGATTCTGGTGCCTCAGCTTCCTGAATAGCTGGAACTACAGGCACACACCACCACACCAGGGTAATTTTTCTTTCTTTTTCTTTTACACCCCCCCACCGCCACACCCCCGCCGCCACACCTCCCCCCCGCCCCCCCGCCTTAGAGACAGGGTTTCGCCACATTACCCATTACCCAGACCAATCTCGAATAACTGACACCTCAACCTCCCAAAGTGCTGGGTTTACAGGCGTGAGCCACCGCGCTTGGTCATTTGGATGCTCTCTGACCAGACCAAAAAGTGAGTGTGGCACCCCTATGCATCTGGAAAGAGGAAGCCTACAGCTGGTTTTTCTCCATTCCAAAGGCTAATCGGCTTAATTGCTGGAGGGTGCAAGCCTTTGGAATTCTCTTTAGCTGCCCATGGTGGACATCTCACTTGTGAACACCTCCACCAGAGGGAGGGCAAGGGAAAAGAAAGGGGGCCAAACTTCAGTCATGCGGCTATGTGTTAGTTTCAGTAAGAGATTTGGTGAAACAATAGGTTTTGGGGCCATTGTAACTGAAAGGAGATTGAAACTAACTGGTTGCTATCTTGATAGTTTTCTTTATCCTCAAATATCATGGATAAGCAAGAGCTAACAGTAATTCTAGCTTTGTTTGCTTTGAAAGGCTATTTTCCTCCTTAGAGTATAGCTAATAAATGTGTGGGTTTCCTATAATCAAACTTCTTGGAGTATCCTTTGAAATAGCCTCTGAAATTACCATCGCTATATTAATAAAAACAAGGAAGTTTTATACACTAAAAACTAAGCAAGACATTTTTGAAGATGGGAACTGTATCCTTGAAAGGTAAGTGTTGGCTTTGCTAACCACATAATATTGTTTTGGTGAACCATTATCAAGGGAAAAAATGTCAAAGCCAGAAATAGAGTCAAAGTATCCCAGTCCCTAATGTGGAAGGTCATTCTACGATAATCTATGAATGATTTCTACTCTGAATATGTTAACAGAAGCTGGCAATTCTGAGAAGCACAAGTGTTTCCTAGTGAATCCACGAATGAAATTTGCAATTTGGGTGAAGCATTTGCAAAACTATGTTAAGATGAGTGGCCCTCAGAGGAGTAAGGGGTTTTCTTTTGTTGGTTGTAGGAAAATGCTTTTGGATTTTATTTCTTATTCACACATTACCAAAAGACACATTACCTACTAATATTACTTTGAAAAAGCAAAAGACTTTTTTTTTTTTTTTTTGAGACAGTCTCACTTTGTCATCCAGGCTGGAGTACAGTGGTGTGATCTTGGCTCACTGCAACCTCTGCCTCCTGGGTTCAAGCGATTCTCGTGCCTCAGCTTCCCCAGTAGCTGAGACTACAGGCATGCACCACCACACCCAGCTAATTTTTGTATTTTTTAGTAGAGACAGAATTTTACCATGTTGGCCAGGCTGGTCTTGAACTCCTGACCTCAGGCGATCCACCCACTCAGGCCTCCCAAAGTGCTGGGATTACAGGCGTGAGCCACCATGCCTGGACAAAAAAGTGAAAGATTTTCATATTGTACTGAATAGCTACAGAAATCCCACCACACTTGCAAGGCATTTAACTATTGTAATTGAGAGAAGGGAATGATTCTCCACCGTCAACAATTTCTAGGATTCTTCCTTCATCTCTTTTAAACAAATAATGTAAATGATTTACTAATTTATTGTTCTGCAGTTGCTAAATTTATATCTTATTATTTCTCTCCACATGATTACTGTCTTTGATGATTAATTTCTAGAAGGCAATGACATTATTTAATTCATTATATACAATGCCTAGTAAAGTACCACACACAATAAATATTCTTGAATAATTTCTGTGCCCTCAGTATATTGCCATCTTTTCCTTCTCTGGACTAGAGTATTAGTGTTTATTTTGGGTTTTTTGTTTGTTTGTTTCTTTCTTTCTTTGTTGCCATTACTTGATTATAAATAGTGTTCTTTTGTTACTTGGATATATTGTGGGAAAAAAATAACAAATCTTATTTAGCTAAATATTATCTCCTTTTTTATCTAGATTATAAACTTCTCTAGAGGAGATTCCTGGAGCTTTTACTACTTTCACATCCCCATAATATCTACCACATCTTTTACACATAGAAATTACTACAGAATTATTCAAGAAATAAAAGATGGTTGTGTCACTATTATTGATAAATATTTATACCTCAAGAAATTCCTGGCTGACCAATAACGGTACAGGTCACAGGAAGATATATGTATAGGCCTGTGTGAATATGCCTAAAACAAAGAGTGTAAATTATAAGAGGTGTCCACAAAGAGAATACTTGGTATGGGCCTCAACTTTCAGAAACGCCACATTTTATCTCCTTATAGAAACTTCTCTGGCTGGGTGCAGTGGCTCAAGCCTGTATTCCCAGTACTTTGGGAGGCCCAAGTGGGCGGATCACTTGAGGTCAGACGTTTAAGACCAGCCTGGACAACATGGTGAAACCCCATCTCTACTAAAACTACAAAAATTAGCTGGGCATGATGGCACGCGCCTGCAATCCCAGCTTACTCGAAAGGCTGAGACAGGAGAATTGCTTGAACCCGGGAGGCAGGGCCCAGCCTGGTTGACAGAGTGAGACTCCATCTTAAATAAATAAACAAATAAATAAACTTTACCGCCAGCGATTTAGCTGTTTTTCAGCCATAAGACCATCCTAAAAATGAATATCACTTGCATTTTGGCAGAAACTATAAAATTTCACCCCAAAGCTTATCCATAATCATATATCAAAAGTTTTCTTTAGATCCAAATTATTATTCAGCATTAGAATTTCCATAATTAAAATTTAGTGGTATGCTAGTCATAGTCATCAACATTGTTAAGTTTATTTATGTTTTAAGAAAAAATATGAATAAAAAAATCCATGTGCAAGTTTTTATTTCATCCTAAGAATCGTGACTTTCATTTATAAGTATTCCAACTTTGCTTAAAAATATGAGACCAGTTTTTAAAATGTTTCCACCCACCCAACTAAATATGAGTTGGAACATTGTGAAAATACCGTGCAATCTGGAGAAACCCATATTACAACTGGAGAATTGAAGTATGTTTTTATCATTTTGGAATGGAATGCTAAATTCCAACCATTTTAACTAGGAAACTGTGCTAGCAGTGGATTTTTAATATCATAGGCCTAATCCAAAGTAACCAAATCTTTTCATCACAAAAAAATAAAAAGTTCCAGCCTTCCCTTTCATCGTCATTGAGCAGAATTAGGAAAGACACCTAAAGACTTCTCTATTCCTTGATTCAAGAACCTCTGAGTATCTTTCAATATTGTCCAGCACTGTAGATTCCATTCCTCTATTCCTATAATTGCCTGCATTCCTTATTAATCCAAAAGTCAACTAACCAAGGCTTCTTCCCCCAGATAGGAGAAGATTGCAGGACAATATGTGGTAATTCACATCTGGGCTTAAGTAGGATAGATGGCAGGCTTACATAACCTTTCTCCTCAAAGATTTTTTCAATTATATTTTAATTTTTAAAAATTGCAATGTAAAAAAGAAAAAAAAACCACAAACTATGAAGGGGCCCAATCTCATACCATTTTGTATGAACCCATTCTCATGCCTCCTTCCAGCTTTCTTCTGTGGCTCCTCGTTGCTTGAATCCAACAAGAAACTTGGGGTCGTCAAAGATAATTCATCCACCCTGTTTATTTCAATATAAATAGACATTTTAAATAGTAAATATTCATCAAAGATGAATGAAAAGGAAATAAGACTGATATAAACATTTTAAATTGTGATATTGGGGAAGAGATGAAATAAAGGAATATATTCTAAAAAGAAACGATACATTATGGAGGAAGATTAACCCCAGTAAACAGAAGATATATAGAGACAAATGTTTCATACCCTGAAGAAAATAAAATATATCAAAAGAGAAATCACAAGAGAATGAATAAAACATAAAAGATGTTAGAAGGGCTAAGAGAAGGTATTGAGAGGGAAAAGTCATACCGTTGCAGAAGCAACACATGAATTAAAAATAAGAAGAAATAAGAAATGTCTGGCTGGGCACAGTGGCTCATGCCTGTAATCTCAGCACTTTGGGAGGCCAAGGTGGGAGGATCACTTGAGCCCGGGAATTCAAGACCAGCTTGGGCAACACAGTGAGATCTCATCTCTAGTTTTAAAAAATAAAAATAAGAAATATCTAGCAGAAAATTGCGGGATGGATGACAGATTTTTTTTAAAAGCACATCAAATACAAAGGAAAAGGAAAAAGATTAAAGTGATTAGACAGGAGATGAAAAACATAGAAGACAACAGAAATCTGATTTAGAGAAATTGATGTCTCTGAAAGAACTTACAACTAATGAAACTAAAAAAATTTTTTTTCAAAGATATATATATGATGGTAGCCTGCTAAATGTTCCCCCAAATCTGTTCTCTCCTTCTCCTGTAATAGTAGCATTTTAGGCACCTGGTTAACAAGCTAGACTTTCGATCTAGGTGTGTCTGGGTGTGGCCATGACTAAATTCTAGGCAATGAAATGTGGGCAGGAATGATTGTGTGTCACTCTGGAAGCCTTCCCTTGAAAGGCTTAGATCTGTGCCTTCCTAGACCCTTCCCCGATTCACAGTGACTGGAGACAGGGTTGCCAAGTTTAGCAAATAAAAACAATGAGCACACAGTTCAATTTGAACATCAGATAAACAACAGATAACTTTTTAGCATAAAAAAGCCTGGTTCAAATTGGTGTTTGAAACAAAAAAAAGAAAAGAAAAGAAAAATGTTGCAGGCAATAAACAAATCAGATTTTAGTGTGTGTCTCGTTAAAAAAAAAAATACTGTTGGGCACAGTGACTGACACCTATAATCCCAACGCTTTGGGAGGCTGAGGCATGAGGATTCCTTGAGCCTGGGAATTCAAGACCAGCCTGGTCAACATAATTAGACCCATCTCTACAAAAACATTTAAAAATTACCTGGGTGTGGTAGCTAATTTTTAGCCCAGGCTATTCTTGAACTCCCAGCCTCAAGCAAGCCTCACACCTTAGTCTCCCAAAGTTCTGGGATTACAGGCATGAGCCTCTGCACCCAGTCTTTCAGCTGCTTTTAAATGTGAATGACCACATGATTCAATCTTTAAGTCACATTATTTGTTTTCTTCAAAATTTTTCATATCAATTAATGCTCAGAAAAATTTTTAGGTGAATAATGGTTTTGCTTTGGGTCAGTGATCAGCAAATTTTTGTGTAAAGGGCCGGATAGAAAACATTTTAGGCTTTGCAGTGCCACACGAACCTCTGTTGCAACTACTCAACTCTGCTATTACAGTGCTAAAGCAGGGATGGACAACATATAAATGAATGAATATGGCTGTTTTCTATAAAACTTTATAACAGAAGACTGGATTTGGTAGATGTGCCACAGTCGGCCAACCCCTGCATTAGGTAATTCACTTTGATTTGCTTGCAGGATTTCTTTTCTCTTTTGAGACAGAGTCTCACTCTGTCACTCAGACGGGAGTGCAGTGGCGTGATCTCGGCTCACTGCAACCTCCACCTCCCAGGTTCAAGCAGTACTCCCGCCTCAGCCTCCTGAGTAGCTGAGACTACAGGTGCCCACCACCACGGCTGGCTAATTTTGGTATTTTTAGTAGAGTCAGGGTTTCACCATATTGGTCAGGCTGGTTTCGAACACCTGACCTCAAGTCATCCATCTGCCTCAGCCTCCCAGAGTGCTGGGATTACAGGTGTCAGTCACTGTGTTACAGGCTGGAGTTACAGGCTGGAGCCACCTTGCCTGGCCAGATTTCTTTTCTTATACCAAAGTTTAGTAACTTCCTCCAAGTCACTATTCCGTTTTCATAATCCCTGAAACATGGTAAATTTTTTTTTAATTAAAAAGAAGTTTTTTAATAGAGACAGTGTCTCACTATATTGACCAGGCTGGTATTGAACTCTTGGGTTCAAGTGATCTCCCTGCCTGGGTTTCCCAAAGTGCTAGGGTTACAGGCATGAGCCACTGCACCTGGTCAATCCTTTCAATCCTTGGAATTGCAAGAAAGTTTTCACATATTGGTTAGGACAAAGGCTAAGCTCTTGCACCAAAAATATTTTTTAAATACCGCAGTACTTGTGTATAGAAGTGATGACAAACAAAGTTATGTCTTTTTCAGGTAATGATCCCAAAGTGTGCTCTTCAGGCCTGCCACAATAGCTCCATTGTCTTCCATAGGTGGTTTCATCTCTGGGTCAAAGGCAGATGCTCCAGTTCTATCTCCTGTAGGGTTCTCAAATAAACTATAGGATACCCAGTTCAACTTGAATTTTATTTATTTATTTATTTGATATGGAGTCTCCCTCTATTGCCCAGGCTGAAGTGCAGTGGCACAATCTCGGCTTACTGCAATCTCTGCCTCCCGGGTTCAAGCGACTCTCCTCCCTCAACGTCCTGAGTACCTGGGATTACAGGTGCACACCATCACGCCCAGCTAATTTTTTTTTTTCTGTAGTTTTAGTAAAGACAGAGTTTCACCATGTTGGTCAGGCTGGTCTCGAACTGCTGACCTCGTGATCCGCTCACCTCGGCCTCCCAAAGTGCTGGGATTATAGGTGTGAGCCACCATGGCCAGCCCCTCAACTCTAATTTTAGATAAATGACAAATACGTTTTTAGGATAAATTTTGTTGTTGTTGTTTTTGAGACAGGGTCTTGCTCTGTTGCCTAGGCTGGAATACAGTGGTGCCATCACAGCTCACTGCAGTCTTGACCTTCTGGACTCAATCAATCCTCCTACCTGAGCCTCCCAAGTAGCTCAGGGACCACAGACATGCACTACCATGCCTGGCTGATATCTTTTTAATTTTTTTGTAGAGACAAGGTCTTGCTATGTTGCCCAAGCTGGTTATATGTTATTTAATCTGCCTTAAATAATGGTTTGAGTGACCAAATAATTAGTAAAAAAATGAAAAAAGAAGCTACAGTCTATCAGAAGATATATGCAACTGATATGACCCACCAAGGATTTATTTATTTATTTGCAATGGAGTCTCGCTCTGTCGCCCAGGCTAGAGTGCAGTGGTGTGATCTCGGCTCACTGCAACCTCTGCCTCTCCAGGTTTAGGTAGTTCTCTGCCTCAGCCTCCAGAGTAGCTGGGATTACAGGCGCATGCCACGATGCCCAGCTAATCTTTTGTGTTTTCAGTAGAGACGGGGGTTTCACCGTCTTGGCCAGGCTAGTCTTGAACTCCTGACCTCCTGATCCACCCACCTCGACCTCCCAAAGTGCTGGGATCACAGGCATGAGCCACCGCGTCCGGCCTCCCATCAAGGATTTGTAACCTGAGCCTCCATAAACCAGTAACTAAAATAGAAAAGATGAATAGGCAATTTATGAAAGAGAAAATACATGTTTTCACCAAACATAATAAAAGATGCTCAGTATCACTGAAATCAGGATAATGCAAATTAAAATGATAATGAGACCAATTTCAAACCCATCAGACTGGCAAAAATCAGTCTGAAAACAGCAAAAGCTGAACTGTTGACGAAAACAGAAACTCTTCAGGTGGAAAATACGAAACCAGTAAATAGGTGGAGTATAGTGGTTCAGGCCTGTAATCCCAGCACTTTGGGAGGCCAAGGCAGGCAGAGCACCTGAGATCAGGAGTTCAAGACCAGCCTGGCCAACATAGTGAAACCTCATCTCTACTAAAAATACAAAAATTAGCTGGGCATGGTGGTGGGCGCCTGTAATCCCAGCTACTCTCAGGAGGCTGAGGCAGGAGAATCACTTGAACCTGGGAGGCGGAGGTGGCAGTGAGCTGAGATCATGCCATTGCACTCCAGCCTGGGTAACAGAGTGAGACTCTGTCTCAAAACAAAACAAAACCAGTAAATGGCAACTCAAGTTGCTCAGGTCCCAAACCCTGAATAATTGGAAATGACTAGCTCCACTTCGAAATTCAAGAGGTCTCAAATTAAAGACACCCTAATCTGCCCTTGCCACATTAAGTGTCAATTCTGTTCGTACTGTTGCTCCAGACCAAGAACTTCAAAACAGCCTTGACCCCGCTTTCTCTCCCACCCTACAGCCCCACATCAGTAAACTCTGTCAGCAACACCATCATATTATATCTAGAATCTGATCCCCTCCACAGCGATCACCCAAATCCAAGCAAAGTCATCGATCACCTGGATGAGATGACAGCCTTCAGCTAGTCTTCTGCCCTGTCTTTACTAGTGTCGACTCTCAACACAGGAGCCAGTGCAACCCTTTTAGAGCCTAAATCAGGTCTTGTCTTTTCTTTGCTTCAAACTCTCTGATGGCTTCCCATTTCACTCAGATAAAGAGCCAAAATCTTTACAGTAGTTTACTTCATTCTGCTGATCCGCCTCCGGGCTATACCAATCTGCTTAAAGTTCATCAGGCACCCAGATTTTCCCCCACCACACCTATCACTCACCTACTGTTTGCACCTGTTATTCCCCAAGGCTAGACTATGCTTCTCCCTGCCAGATATCCACTCTCCTCATTTGATTCAGGCTTTTGCTCAAACAGGTCTTCCCTAACCCTCCTACTTAAAATAGCACCATAGTCACCTACCTGACTCCACCCCTCCCCAATTATCCTTTCTCTCCACCTCCACCCCTTATACATACCTTATTTAATTTTTCAAAAAGCACTTATTGCCACATATTGTTTTATATTTTATTTATTGCCTATCTTCTCAGCCTAGAATGTAAATCTCCGAAGAACAGGAAGCAAGTCTATTTTATTTATTGCTATATCCCTAGTGCCTAGAACAAATCCTGGCATATACTAGACATCCCATAGAATATGAATTGAAGAGTTTGGGCACAGCAGCTCATGCCTGTAATCTGAGCACTTCGGGAGACCCAGGTGGGAGGATTGCTAGAGCCCAGGAGTTTCAGGTTGCTGTGAGCTATGATTGCACGGATGCACTCCAACCGTGGTGGTAAGAGTAAGACCTGTCTCTGAAGAAAGAGAAGAGAAAAGAAGAGGAAAAGAAAAGAAAAAAGGAAAGAAAGAGAAGAAAAGAAAAAAGAAAAGAAGGAAAAGAGAGAAGAATGTGCCATAAACCCAGAGGCTTCCTGGGAGATGGCAATTTTTTTTCTAGATCTTTAACTCTTATGCAATTTAAATGTTTCTGGGGCATAAATAAATAAATTATCTAAAATCCTTTATCTAAAGCATGAATGATAAATATACGATAGAAATGACCAGGTGTGGTAGCTCATGCCTGTAATCTCAGCTCATGCCTGTAATCCCAGCACTTTGGGAAGCTAAGAAGGGAGTATTGCTTGAGGCCAGGAGTTCAAGAGAAACACATAACAGGAAAAAAAAAAAAAAAAAAAATACCAGAAGACAGAAGACAATTTCACATGAGAATGATTTTTAAAATCCCAATTAAAATATTACTATTAACCTTAAATAATATATTAAATGTACTCTGGATGGAAGTTCATTACATAAATGGAACTATTGTTTGAAATTAGGACATTGCTCCATTAAAAAAAAAAGTTGGTTTTATTATTGATGAAGCTGATAGGAAAACCCAGCTTTCAATGTGAGCCAATTAGGTTTAGTAATCCTCCCCTAAATTACAAAGACTCCAGCTGTCTTGGGCCCAACTGAACCACAGGAGGTAGTACCCCTGCGTCTGAAACTGTCCCAGTTGTCCCACAGAACTGATATTTACAAGTTTTTTTAAATAAACATAAAAGTTGACCCTCCCAGTCTTGAAATTTGAAACCCATTTGTCTTATCCGAGTTCTTTTCTCAGGAAATCAACCCTCAGGCAAGGAATTGAAACTCTTCAGATCACTGCATCCAGACTTAGAAGACCCCTCATCCAACATGATTGCTTCCTTACCCCTCCCTAATTCTTGCTTTCCCATCTTCCCTGCTATATAAGCTCTCCAATTTTAGTAGATTAGGGAGATGGATTTGAGACTTTCTCCCATTCTCCTCCTCTGTAGCACCCAATTAAAGCCTTCTTCTCTAGCATTAAAAGTAAGGGGAAGGCTGGGCATGGTGGCTCACACCTGTAATACCAGGCTTTGTGTAAAAAGTGTTTTCACGGGCCAGGCGTGGTGGCTCACACCTGTAATCCCAGCACTTTGGCAGGCCGAGGTGAGCAGATCACGAGGTCAAGAGATTGAGGTCATCCTGGCCAACATGGTGAAACCCCGTCTCTACTAAGAATACAAAAATTAGCTGGGCTTGCAGGCACAGGCCTGTAGTCCCAGCTACTTAGGAGGCTGAGGCAGGAGAATTGCTTGAATCCGGGAGGCGAAGGTTGCAGTGAGCCAAGATAGGGCCACTGGACTCCAGCCTGGCAACAGAGTGAGACTCTGTCACACACACACACACACACACACACAAGGAATGGGAAAAGGCTGGGCACAGTGGCTAACACCTGTAATCCCAGCACTTTGGGAGGTTGAGGTGGGCGGATCACTTGAGGTCAGGAGTTCCAGACCAGCCTGGCCAACACGGTGAAACCCCGTCTCTACTAAAAATATAAAAACTTACCTGGGCATTGTGATAGGTGCTTATAAACCCAGCTACTCTGGAGGCTGAAGCAGGAGAATTGCTTGAACCTGGGAGGCAGAGGTTGCTGTGAGCCGAGATCATACCACTGCACTCCAGCCTGGGCAACAGAGCAAGACTCTGTCTCAAAAAAAAAAAAGGGGGGGATGGGAGTCTCAGTGACCAGTTGACCATTTCCACTTGAAGGCTGTGTGACATGGGGGATGGAGTGACCAGAGAGAAGACATTGAAAAGGCAGAATAGTGGTGAAGAGATGTATGGCTGAGAGAGGGGCTGTATTTTCAGCATGTTTCCATAAAGGCAAAACACTAGGGGTGGGACTGTCTCAAGAAGATTGGGGTGTTCTTTCTGTATGATGCATGAAGAAAACCTTCTACAAAGAGTTGTAAACACTTTTTGGGGGGGCACGGTGGCTCATGCCTGTAATCCCAGTCAGTACTTCCAAAGAGAAAAATCTTATGTAATCAACATTACCCTTGAAAATCCTTTAGGAAGTGAAGATGGATACAATGTTACCCAATAGGCCCCTACTAGTGTTTCTCCCAGCAAGAGAGTCATTGTTTCTTCAATTGCATGCTGAATAAAATGGATATCTAATAGCAGGATTAACCTTAGGACAGGCAGATGAGATGCTTCCCAGACTGCTACCAAGGAAGGATATGTAGACTCACGTCTCTCATCTCATTTTCACTTTCAGTTGAAAGCTTGGAAGAAAACAGACAGTGTCACCCGCACTACACAAATTGTTATTATTCTCTATTATTTAAAGAGGGGTGTATTGCAGTTGAATTTGAGTAAATTGAGTGAATGCATGCTGCAACTCCATTTTGGGAAATGTACTCTGAGACTTTTCAGTGCTACGTATTACCTTGATTAGGCAAGGAAGCTATTTCAGAGGGAGGGAGGAGTTTTTCCAGTAGTATAAAGAATTGGACCTATGATCCTAGCACTTTGGGAGGCTGAGGCAGGCAGATCACCTGAGATCAGGAGTTGGAGACCAGCCTGGTCAACATGGTGAAACCCTGTCTCTACTAAAAATACAAAAATTAGGCGTGGTGGCAGGTGCCTGTAATCCCAGCCACTCAGGAGGCTGAGGCAGAAGAATTGCTTGAACCCAGGAAGCAGAGGTTGCAATAAGCCAAGATCATGCCACTACACTCCAGCCTGGGCAACAGAGTGAGACTCTGTTTCAAAAAACTAAAACAATAATTGAAGAAAGGCCTTTCTGCAGAAATATATAGAAAGGTAGATCTTGAGACAGAAAAGACAGTCCAGGAACTGGACTGTGCCAGAGAGGGCCTTGTGAGGAGTGCTTGATTTCTTCTTCTTTTGCCTTAGGTTCTGAAAATAGCTATATTTTGCCTCCTGTTTAAAAGTTCCTCTGCCTACATTGTAATTCTCTCTCTCTCTCTTTTTTTTTCTTATTTTTTTTTTGAGATGGAGTTTTGCTGTTGTTGCCCAGGCTGGAGTGCAATGGTGTGATCTCAGCTTACTGCAACCTCTGCATCCTGGGTTCAAGCGATTTTCCTGCCTCAGCCTCCCAAGTGGCTGGGATTACAGGCATGCACCATCACACCCCACTGATTTTTGTATTTTTCGTAGAGACAAGGTTTCACCATGTTGGTCAGGCTGGTCTTGAACTCCTGACCTCAAATGATCCACCTGTCTTGGCCTCCCAACGTGCTGAGATTACAGGCATGAGCCACCGTGCCTGGCCTGTAATTCTCTTTTTATGGGACAAGGTCTTGCTCTGTCACCCAGGCTGGAGTGCAGTGGCATGATTATAGCTCATGGCAGTCTTCAATGCCTGGGCTCAAGGGATCCTCCCACCTTAGCCTCCTGAGATGCTGTGACTACAGGTGAATGCCACCACACCTGGCTGATTTTTTTTTTTTTTTTTTTTT